>NW_024724041.1:0-23624 GCF_018991925.1 Homarus americanus | reverse complement strand
GGCTTTGTTGTACTCGATCAGGGGACTTTGTTATTCTCGATCAGGGGACTTTGTTATATTCGATCAGGGGCCTTTGTTATACTCGACCAGGGGACTTTGTTATACTCGATCAGGGGCTTTTGTCAAACTCGATCAGGCGCCTTTGTTATACTCAATCAGGGGACTTTGTTATACTCGATCAGGGGACTTTGTTATACTCGTTTAGGGGGCTTTGTTTTACTCGATCAGGAAACTTTGTTATATTCGATGAGGGGACTTTGTTATACTCAATCATGGGACTTTGTTTTACTCGATGAGGGGCCTTTGTTATACTAGATGAGGGGACTCTGTTATACTCGATCAGGGGACTCGGTAATACTCGATCAGGGGACTTTATTATACTCAATCAGGGGACTTTGTTATACTCGATCAGGGGACTTTGTTATACTCATTTAGAGGCCTTTTTTATACTCGAACAAGGGCCTTTGTTGAACTCGATCAAAGGTCTTTGGTATTCTCGATTTGAGAACTTTGTTAAACTCGATGAGGAGACTTTGTTATACTCGATCAGGGGAGTTTGTTATACTCGATCAAAGGACATTGTTATACTCGATGAGGGGACTTTGTTATACTCGATTAGGGGCCTTTGTTGTACTCGATTAGGGGAATTTGTTATACTCGACCAGGGGTCTTTGTTATACTCGATCAGGGGTGTTTGTTATACTTGATGAGGGAGCTTTGTTATACTCGATCAGGGGCCTTTGTTATACTTGATGAGGGGGCCTTGTTATACTCGATCAGGGGACTTTATTATTCTCGATCAGGGGGACTTTGCTATACTCGATGAGGGGGCTTTGTTATACTCGAGCATGGAACTTTGTTATACTCGATCAGGGGACTTCGTTATACTCGATGAGGGGCCTTGTTATACTGCAGATCAGGGGCTTTTGTTATACCTCGGATCAAAGGCCTTTTGTTATACCTTGCTGGATTAGGGGACTATGTTATACTCGACCAGGGGTCTTTGTTATACTTGATCATGGGCCTGTGTTATACTTGATTAGGGGGCTTTGTTATACTCGATCAGGGGACTTTGTTATTCTCGATCAGGGGGACTTTGTTATACTCGATCAGGAGGCTTTGTTATACTCGATCAGGGAACTTTGTTATACTCAATTAGGGGCCTTTGTTATACTCGCTCAGGCGCCTTTGTTATATTCGATGAAGGGTTTTGTTATACTCGACCAGGGGACACTGTTATACTCGATCATGGGCCTTGTTAAACTTCGATCAGGGCCTTTGTTATACCTGCTAATCAGGGACCTTTGTTATACTCGATCAGGGGACTTTGTTATACTCGATCAGGGAGCTTTGTTTTACTCGATCAGGAAACTTTGTTATACTCGATGAGGGGCCTTTGTTATAATCGTTCAGAGGACTTTGTTATACTCTATCAGGGGACTTTGTTACAATCGATCAGGGGAATTTGTTATACTCGATCAGGGGACTTTGTTCTATTCGATGAGGGGAATTTGTTATACTCGATCATGGGACTTTGTTATACTCGATGATGGTACCTTTGTTATACTAGATGAGGGGACTTTGTTATACTTGATTAGGGGACTCGGAAATACTCGATCAGGGGACTTTGTTATACTCGATCATTGGCATTTGTTATACTCATTTAGAGGCCTTTGTTATACTCGAACAGGGGCCTTAGTTAAACTCGATCAAAGGCCTTTGTTATTCTCGATTTGAGGACTTTGTTAAACTCAATGAGGAGACTTTGTTATACTCGATCAGGGGACATTGTTATACTCGATGAGGGGACTTTGTTATACTCGATCAGGGGCCTTTGTTGTACTCGATTAGGGGACTTTGTTATACTCGACCAGGGGTCTTTGTTATACTCGATCAGGGGTCTGTGTTATACTTGATGCGGGAGCTTTGTTATACTCGATTAGGGGCCTTTGTTATACTTGATGAGGGGGCCTTGTCATACTCGATCAGGGGACATTATTATTCTCGATCAGGGGGACTTTGCTATACTCGATGAGGGGGCTTTGTTATACTCGATCATGGAACTTTGTTATACTCGATCAGGGGACTTCGTTATACTCGATCAGGGGCCTTTGTTATACTTGATCAGGGGGCTTTGTTATACTCGATGAGGGGCCTTTGTTATACTCGATTAGGGGACTATGTTATACTCGACCAGGGGTCTTTGTTATACTTGATCAGGGGCCTGTGTTATACTTGATTAGGGGGCTTTGTTATACTCGATCAGGGGACTTTGTTATTCTCGATCAGGGGACTTTGTTATACTCTCGATCAGGAGGCTTTTGTTATAATCGATCAGGAACTTTGTTATACTCAATTAGGGCCTTTGTTATACTCGCTCAGGCGCCTTTGTTATATTCGATGAAGGGTTTTGTTATACTCGACCAGGGGACACTGTTATACTCGATCATGGGCCTTTGTTAAACTCGATTAGGGGCCTTTGTTATACTCAATCAGGGGACTTTGTTATACTCGATCAGGGGACTTTGTTATACTCGATCAGGGAGCTTTGTTTTACTCGATCAGGAAACTTTGTTATACTCGATGAGGGGCCTTTGTTATAATCGTTCAGAGGACTTTGTTATACTCTATCAGGGGACTTTGTTACACTCGATCAGGGGAATTTGTTATACTCGATCAGGGGACTTTGTTCTATTCGATGAGGGGAATTTGTTATACTCGATCAGGGGACTTTGTTCTATTCGATGAGGGGAATTTGTTATACTCGATGATGGAACCTTTGTTATACTAGATGAGGGGACTTTGTTATACTTGATCAGGGGACTCGGAAATACTCGATCAGGGGACTTTGTTATACTCGATCATTGGCATTTGTTATACTCATTTAGAGGCCTTTGTTATGCTCGATCAGGGGCCTTAGTTAAACTCGATCAAAGGCCTTTGTTATTCTCGATTTGAGGACTTTGTTAAACTCAATGAGGAGACTTTGTTATACTCGATCAGGGGAGTTTGTTATACTCGATCAGGGGACATTGTTATACTCGATGAGGGGACTTTGTTATACTCGATCAGGGGCCTTTGTTGTACTCGATTAGGGGACTTTGTTATACTCGACCAGGGGTCTTTGTTATACTCGATCAGGGGTCTGTGTTATACTTGATGAGGGAGCTTTGTTATACTCGATTAGGGGCCTTTGTTATACTTGATGAGGGGCCTTGTCATACTCGATCAGGGGACTTTATTATTCTCGATCAGGGGGACTTTGCTATACTCGATGAGGGGGCTTTGTTATACTCGATCATGGAACTTTGTTATACTCGATCAGGGGACTTCGTTATACTCGATCAGGGGCCTTTGTTATACTTGATCAGGGGGCTTTGTTATACTCGATCAGGGGCCTTTGTTATACTTGATTAGGGGGCTTTGTTATAATCGATCAGGGGACTTTGTTATTCTCGATCAGGGGGACTTTGTTATACTCTATCAGGAGGCTTTGTTATACTCGATCAGGGGGACTTTGCTATACTCGATGAGGGGGCTTTGTTATACTCGATCAGGCGCCTTTTGTTATATTCGATGAGGGGCTTTTTGTTATACCTGACCAGGGAACTTTGTTATACCTGGATCATGGGCCTTGTTAAACCTGGATCAGGGCATTTGTTATACTCAATCAGGGACTTTTTTTTATACCGATGAGGGACTTTGTTATACCTGGATCAGGGAGCTTTTGTTTTACTCGATCAGGAAACTTTGTTATACTCGATCAGGGCCTTTTGTTATAATCGTTCATGGGATCTTTTGTTATACTCGATCAGGGGACTTTATTTCCTCATGGATCAGGGATCAGCAATATACTCTGACGAGGGACTTTTGTTATATCTTCGATGAGGGGACTTTTGTTATACTCGACCATGGAACTTGTTATACTCGATCAGGGGCCTCTGTTATACTCGATCAGGGGCCTTTGTTATACCCGATCAAGAGACTTAGTTATACTCGATCAGGGACTTTGTTATACTCTATGAGGGGGCTTTGTTATACTCGATGAGGGGACTTTGTTATACTCGACCAGGGGTCTTTTTTATACTCGATCAGGGGCCTTTGTTATACTTGATCAGGGTCTTTGTTATACTCGATCAGGGGACTTTGTTATTCTCGATCAGGGGGACTTTGTTATACTCGATCAGGGGCTTTCTTATACTCGATCAGGGAACTTTGTTATACACGATCAGGGGCCTTTGTTATACTCGTTCAGGCGCCTTTGTTATATTCGATCAGGGGCCTTTGTTATACTCGACCAGAGGACTTTGTTATACTAGATTAGGGGCTTTTGTTAAACTCGATCAGGGGCCTTTCTTATTCTCAATCAGGGGACTTTCTTATACTCGTTTAGGGGGCTTTGTTTTACTCGATTAGGAAACTTTGTTATACTCGATGAGGGGCCTTTGTTATAATCGTTCAGTGGACTTTGTTATACTCTATCAGGGGACTTTGTTCTATTCGATGAGGGGAATTTGTTATACTCGATCATGGGACTTTGTTATACTCGATGATGGGGCCTTTGTTATACTAGATGAGGGGACTCTGTTATACTTGTTCAGGGGACTCGGAAATATTCGATCAGGGGACTTTGTTATACTCGATCATTGGCCTTTGTTATACTCATTTAGAGGCCTTTGTTATACTCGAACAGGGGCCTTAGTTAAACTCGATCAAAGGCCTTTGTTATTCTCGATTTGAGGACTTTGTTAAACTCAATGAGGAGACTTTGTTATACTCGACCAGGGGAGTTTGTTATACTCGATCAGGGGACTTTGTTATACTCGATGAGGGGACTTTGTTATACTCGATGAGGGGCCTTTGTTGTACTCGATTAGGGGACTTTGTTATACTCGACCAGGGGTCTTTGTTATACTC
Source organism: Homarus americanus (assembly GCF_018991925.1). NCBI lineage: Eukaryota > Metazoa > Arthropoda > Malacostraca > Decapoda > Nephropidae > Homarus > Homarus americanus. The sequence goes on along the minus strand of NW_024724041.1, from coordinate 18,707 downwards.
GATCAGGGGTCTTTGTTATACTTGATGAGGGAGCTTTGTTATACTCGATCAGGGGCCTTTGTTATACTTGCTGAGGGGGCTTTGTTATACTCGATCAGGGGACTTTATTATTCTCGATCAGGGGGACTTTGTTTTACTCGATCAGGGGGCTTTGTTATACTCGATCAAAGAACTATGTTATACTCGATCAGGGGCCTTTGTTATACTCGTTCAGGGGCCTTTGTTATACCCGATCAGGGGACTTTGTTATACTCGATCAGGGAACTTTGTTATACTCTATGAGGGGGCTTTGTTATACTCGATGAGGGGACTTTGTTATACTCGACCAGGGGTCTTTGTTATACTCGATCAGGGCCTTTGTTATATTTGATCAGGGGGCTTTGTTATACTCGATCAGGGGACTTTGTTATTCTCGATCAGGGGGACTTTGTTATACTCGATGAGGGGACTCTGTTATAGTCGATCAGGGGACTCTGAAATACTCGATCAGGGGATTTTGTTATACCTTTATCAGGACTTGGATAGTATTCATGAGGGGACTTTTTGTTATACTCGACCATGGACTTCGTTATACTCTCGATCAGGGCCTTTTGTTATACTCATGATTAGGGCGTTTGTTATGTACCCGATCAGGGACTTTTGTTATACTCGATCAGACTTTTGTTTATACTCGATCAGGGCACTTTTGATATACCTGGATCAGGAGCTTTGTTTTTACTCTGGATCAGAAACTTCTTTTGTTATACTCGATCAGGGACTTTGTTATACTCTATGAGGGGGTCGGTTATACTCGATGAGGGGACTTTGTTATATTCGACCATGGGACTTTGTTATACTCGATCAGGGGCCTCTGTTATACTCGATCAGGGGCCTTTGTTATACCCGATCAGGGGACTTTGTTATACTCGATCATGGGACTTTGTTATACTCTATGAGGGGGCTTTGTTATACTCGATGAGGGGACTTTGTTATATTCGACCAGGGGTCTTTGTTATACTCGATCAGGGGCCTTTGTTATACTTGATCAGGGGGCTTTGTTGCACTCGATCAGGGGACTTTGTTATTCTCGATCAGGGGACTTTGTTATATTCGATCAGGGGCCTTTGTTGTACTCGATTAGGGGACTTTGTTATACTCGACCAGGGGTCTTTGTTATACTCGATCAGGGGACTCGGTAATACTCGATCAGGGGAGTTTGTTATACTCGTTCAGGGGATATTGTTATACTCGATAAGGGGACTTTGTTATACTCGATCAGGGGCCTTTGTTGTACTCGATTAGGGGACTTTGTTATACTCGACCAGGGGTCTTTGTTATACTCGATTAGGGGTCTTGGTTATACTCGATTAGGGGACTCTGTTATACTCGACCAGGGGTCTTTGTTATACTTGATCAGGGGCCTGTGTTATACTTGATTAGGGGGCTTTGTTATACTCGATCATGGAACTTTGTTATACTCGATCAGGGGACTTCGTTATACTCGATCAGGGGCCTTTGTTATACTTGATCAGGGGGCTTTGTTATACTCGATCAGGGGCCTTTGTTATACTCGATTAGGGGACTCTGTTATACTCGACCGGGGGTCTTTGTTATACTTGATCAGAGGCCTGTGTTATACTTTATTAGGGGGCTTTGTTATACTCGATCAGGGGACTTTGTTATTCTCGATCAGGGGGACTTTGTTATACTCGATCAGGAGGCTTTGTTATACTCGATCAGGGAACGTTGTTATACTCGATTAGGGGCCTTTGTTATACTCGCTCAGGCGCCTTTGTTATATTCGATGAGGGGCTTTTGTTATACTCGATCCGGGGACCTTGTTATACTCGATCATGGGCCTTTGTTAAACTCGATTAGGGTCCTTTGTTATACTCCATCAGGGGACTTTGTTATACTCGATCAGAGGACTTTGTTATACTCGATGAGGGAGCTTTGTTTTACTCGATCTGGAAACTTTGTTATACTCGATCAGGGGCCTTTGTTATAATCGTTCATGGGACCTTGTTATACTCGATCAGGGGACTTTATTCTCCTCGATCAGGGGACTATGTTATACTTGACGAGGGGACTTTGTTATATTCGATGAGGGGACTTTGTTATACTCGACCATGGGACTTTGTTATACTCGATCAGGGGCCTCTGTTATACTCGATTAGGGGCCTTTGTTATACCCGATCATGGGACTTAGTTATACTCGATCAGGGGACTTTGTTATACTCTATGAGGGGGCTTTGTTATACCTCGATGAGGGGACTTTGTTATACCTCGACCAGGGTCTTTTTATACTCGATCAGGGGCCTTTTGTTATACTTGGATCAGGGGCTGGTTATACTCGATCAGGGATTCTTTTGTTATAATCGATCAGGGAACTTTGTTATATTCGATCAGGGGCCTTTTGTTATACTAGATCAGGGGATATGTTATACTCGATCAGGGGACTTTGTTATACTCGTTCAGGCGCCTTTGTTATATTCGATCAGGGGCCTTTGTTATACTCGACCAGGGGACTTTGTTATACTCGATCAGGGGCTTTTGTTAAACTCGATGAGGGGCCTTTGTTATACTCAATCAGGGGACTTTGTTTTACTCAATCAGGGGACTTTCTTATACTCGTTTAAGGGGCTTTGTTTTACTCGATCAGGAAACTTTGTTCTACTCGATGAGGGGCCTTTGTTATAATCGTTCAGAGGACTTTGTTATACTCTATCAGGGGACTTTGTTATACTCGATCAGGGGAATTTGTTATACTCGATGAGGGGACTTTGTTCTATTCGATGAGGGGAATTTGTTATACTCGATCATGGGACTTTGTTATACTAGATGATGGGGCCTTTGTTATTCTAGATGAGGGGACTCTGTTATACTTGATCAGGGGGCTCGGAAATACTCGATCAGGGGACTTTGTTATACTCGATCATTGGCCTTTGTTATACTCATTTAGAGGCCTTTGTAATACTCGAACAGGGGCCTTTTTTAAACTCGATCAAAGGCCTTTGCTATTCTCGATTTGAGGACTTTGTTAAACTCAATGAAGAGACTTTGTTATACTCGATCAGGGGAGTTTGTTATACTCGATCAGGGGACATTGTTATACTCGATGAGGGGACTTTGTTATACTCGATCAGGGGCCTTTGTTGTACTCGATTAGGGGACTTTGTTATACTCGACCAGGGGTCTTTGTTATACTCGATTAGGGGTCTTTGTTATACTTGATGAGGGAGCTTTGTTATTCTCGATCAGTGGCCTTTGTTATACTTGATGAGGGGGCTTTGTTATACTCGATCAGGGGACTTTATTATTCTCGATCAGGGGGACTTTGATATACTCGATGAGGGGGCTTTGTTATACTCGATCATGGAACTTGTTATACCCGACCAGGGTCTTTTGTTATACTCGATCAGGGCCTTTGTTATACTTGGATCAGGGGCTTTGTTGTACTCGATCAGGGGACTTTGTTATTCTCGATCAGGGACTTTGTTATATTCGATCAGGGGCCTTTGTTATACTCGAGCAGGGGACCTTGTTATACTCGATCAGAGGCTTTTGTTGAACTCGATCAGGGGCCTTTGTTATACTCAATCAGGGGACTTTGTTATACTTGATCAGGGGACTTTGTTATACTCGTTTAGGGGGCTTTGTTTTACTCGATCAGGAAACTTTGTTATATTCGATCAGGGGACTTTGTTATATCGATGAGGGGACTTTTTTATATCGATCAGGACTTTGTTATACTCGATCAGGGGCCTTTGTTATACTAGATGAGGGGAATTTGTTATACTCGATCAGGGGACTTGTTATACTCGATCAGGGGATTTGTTATACTCGATCATGGGACTTTGTTATACTCGATGATGGTACCTTTGTTATACTAGATGAGGGGACTTTTTTATACTTGATCAGGGGACTCGGAAATACTCGATCAGGGGACTTTGTTATACTCGATCATTGGCATTTGTTATACTCATTTAGAGGCCTTTGTTATACTCGAACAAGGGCCTTAGTTAAACTCGATCAAAGGCCTTTGTTATTCTCGATTTGAGGACTTTGTTAAACTCAATGAGGAGACTTTGTTATACTCGATCAGGGGAGTTTGTTATACTCGATGAGGGGACATTGTTATACTCGATGAGGGGACTTTGTTATACTCGATCAGGGGCCTTTGTTGTACTCGATTAGGGGACTTTGTTATACTCGACCAGGGGTCTTTGTTATACTCGATCAGGGGTCTGTGTTATACTTGATGAGGGAGCTTTGTTATTCTCGATTAGGGGCCTTTGTTATACTTGATGAGGGGGCCTTGTCATACTCGATCAGGGGACTTTATTATTCTCGATCAGGGGGACTTTGCTATACTCGATGAGGGGGCTTTGTTATACTCGATCATGGAACTTTGTTATACTCGATCAGGGTACTTCGTTATACTTGATCAGGGGCCTTTGTTATACTTGATCAGGGGGCTTTGTTATACTCGATCAGGGGCCTTTGTTATACTCGATTAGGGGACTCTGTTATACTCGACCAGGGGTCTTTTTTATACTTGATCAGGGGCCTTTGTTATTCTTGATTAGGGGGCTTTGTTATAATCGATCAGGGGACTTTGTTATTCTCGATCAGGGGGACTTTGTTATACTCTATCAGGAGGCTTTGTTATACTCGATCAGGGAACTTTGTTATACTCGATTAGGGGTCTTTGTTATACTCGCTCAGGCGCCTTTGTTATATTCGATGAGGGGCTTTTGTTATACTCGACCAGGGAACTTTGTTATACTCGATCATGGGCCTTTGTTAAACTCGATCAGGGGCCTTTGTTATACTCAATCAGGGGACTTTGTTATACTCGATCAGGGAGCTTTGTTTTACTCGATCAGGAAACTTTGTTATACTCGATCAGGGGCCTTTGTTATAATCGTTCATGGGACTTTGTTATACTCGATCAGGGGACTTTGTTATACTCGATCAGGGGACTTTGTTATACTCGATCAGGGAGCTTTGTTTTACTCGATCAGGAAACTTTGTTATACTCGATCAGGGGCCTTTGTTATAATCGTTCATGGGACTTTGTTATACTCGATCAGGGGACTTAATTCTCCTCGATCAGGGGACTATGTTATACTTGACGAGGGGACTTTGTTATATTCGATGAGGGGACTTTGTTATACTCGACCATGGAACTTTGTTATACTCGATCAGGGGCCTCTGTTATACTCGATCAGGGGCCTTTGTTATACCCGATCATGAGACTTAGTTATACTCGATCAGGGGACTTTGTTATACTCTATGAGGGGGCTTTGTTATACTCGATGAGGGGACTTTGTTATACTCGACCAGGGGTCTTTTTTATACTCGATCAGGGGCCTTTGTTATACTTGATCAGGGGCTTTGTTATACTCGATCAAGGGACTTTGTTATTCTCGATCAGGGGGACTTTGTTATACTCGATCAGGGGCTTTCTTATACTCGATCAGGGAACTTTGTTATACACGATCAGGGGCCTTTGTTATACTCGTTCAGGCGCCTTTGTTATATTCGATCAGGGGTCTTTGTTATACTCGACCAGGGGACTTTGTTATACTCGATTAGGGGCTTTTGTTAAACTCGATCAGGGGCCTTTCTTATACTCAATCAGGGGACTTTCTTATACTCGTTTAGGGGGCTTTGTTTTACTCGATTAGGAAACTTTGTTATACTCGATGAGGGGCCTTTGTTATAATCGTTCAGTGGACTTTGTTATACTCTATCAGGGGACTTTGTTCTATTCGATGAGGGGAATTTGTTATACTCGATCATGGGACTTTGTTATACTCGATGATGGGGCCTTTGTTATACTAGATGAGGGGACTCTGTTATACTTGATCAGGGGACTCGGAAATACTCGATCAGGGGACTTTGTTATACTCGATCATTGGCCTTTGTTATACTCATTTAGAGGCCTTTGTTATACTCGAACAGGGGCCTTAGTTAAACTCGATCAAAGGCCTTTGTTATTCTTGATTTGAGGACTTTGTTAAAATCAATGAGGAGACTTTGTTATACTCGATGAGGGGAGTTTGTTATACTCGATCAGGGGACATTGTTATACTCGATGAGGGGACTTTGTTATACTCGATGAGGAGCCTTTGTTGTACTCGATTAGGGGACTTTGTTATACTCGACCAGGGGTCTTTGTTATACTCGATCAGGGGTCTTTGTTATACTTGATGAGGGAGCTTTGTTATACTCGATTAGGGGCCTTTGTTATACTTGCTGAGGGGGCTTTGTTATACTCGATCAGGGGACTTTATTATTCTCGATCAGGAGGACTTTGTTTTACTCGATCAGGGGGCTTTGTTATACTCGATCAAAGAACTATGTTATACTCGATCAGGGGCCTTTGTTATACTTGTTCAGGGGCCTTTGTTATACCCGATCAGGGGACTTTGTTATACTCGATCAGGGAACTTTGTTGTACTCTATGAGGGGGCTTTGTTATACTCGATGAGGGGACTTTGTTATACTCGACCAGGGGTCTTTTGTTATACTCGATCAGAGGCCTTTGTTATACTCGATAAGGAGACTTTGTTATACTCGATCAGGAGACTTTGTTATACTCGATCAGGGGACTTTGTTATACTCGACCAGGGGACTTGTTATAATGGATCAGGGGACAGAAATACTCGATCAGGGTTTTGTTATACTCGATCAGGGGACTTTGATATATTCGATGAGGGGACTTTGTTATACTCGACCATGTGACTTTGTTTTACTCGATCAGGGGCCTTTGTTATACTCGATTAGGGTCCTTTGTTATACCCGATCAGGGGACTTTGTTATACTCGATCTGGGGACTTTGTTATACTCTATGAGGGGGCTTTGTTATACTCGATGAGGGGACTTTGTTATACTCGATCATTGGCATTTGTTATACTTTTTAGAGTCCTTTGTTATACTCGAACAGGGGCCTTTGTTAAACTCGATCAAAGGCCTTTGTTATTCTCGATTAGAGGACTTTGTTAAACTCGATGAGGAGATTTTGTTATACTCGATCAGGGGCCTTTATTATAATCGTTAAGGGGACTTTGTTATACTCGATCAGGGGACTTTGTTATACTCGATCAGGGAACTTTGTTTTACTCGATCAGGGGCCTTTCTTATACTCGTTCAGGCGCCTTTTGTTATATTCGATCAGGAGCCTTTGTTATACTCGACCGGGGGACTTTGTTATACTCGACCAGGGGCTTTTGTTAAACTCGATCAGGGGCCTTTGTTATACTCAATCAGAGGACTTTGTTATACCTGATCAGGGGACTTTGTTATACTCGATCAGGGGGCTTTGTTTTACTCGATCAGGAAACTTTGTTATACTCGATGAGGGGCCTTTGTTATAATCGTTCAGGGGACATTGTTATACTCGATCAGGGGACTTTGTTATACTCTATGAGGGGGCTTTGTTATACTTGATGAGGGGACTTTGTTATACTCGACCAGGGGTCTTTGTTATACTCAATAGGGGCCTTTGTTATACTTGATCAGGGGCTTTGTTATACTAGATCAGGGGACATTGTTATTCTCGATCAGGGGACTGTTTTACCGATCAGGGCTTTCTTATACTGATGAGGGGACTTTGTTATACTCGATCAGGGGCCTTTGTTATACTCGATTAGGGGACTCTGTTATACTCGACCAGGGGTCTTTGTTATACTTAATCAGGGGCCTTTGTTATACTTGATTAGGGGGCTTTTTTATACTCGACCAGGGGACTTTGTTATTCTCGATCAGGGGGACTTTGTTATACTCGATCAGGAGGCTTTGTTATACTCGATCAGGGAACTTTGTTATACTCGATTAGGGGACTTTGTTATACTCGCTCTTGCGCCTTTGTTATATTCGATGAGGGGCCTTTGTTATACTCGACCAGGCGACTTTGTTATACTCGACCATGGGACTATGTTATACTCGATCAGGGGCCTCTGTTATACTCGATTAGGGGCCTTTGTTATACCCGATCAGGGGACTTTGTTATACTCGATCAGGTGACTTTGTTATACTCGATGAGGGAACTTTGTTATACTCGATTAGGGGACTTTGTTATACTCGATCAGGGGACTTTGTTATACTCGATGAGGGACCTTTGTTATACTCGATCAGAGGCCTTTGTTATACTCGATCAGGAGACTTTGTTATACTCGATCAGGAGACTTTTTTATACTCGATCAGGGGACTTTGTTATACTCGACCAGGAGACTTTGTTAATCTCGATCTGGGGCATTTGTTTAACTTGATCAGGGGCCTTTGTTATAATCGTTTAGGGGACTTTGTTATACTCGATCAGGGGACTTTGTTATACTCGATTAGGGGACTTTGTTATACTCGATCAGGGGAGTTTGTTATAATTCTGCCAGGGGACTTTGTTCTACTCGATGAGGGGACTTTGTTATACTCGATTAGGGGACATTGCTATACACTTTGAGGGTCCTTTATTATACTCGATCAGGGGCATTTGTTATACTCGTTCAGGGGACTTTGTTATACTCGACCAGAGGACTTTTTTATACTCGATCTGGGGCCTTTGTTATACTTGATCAGGGGGTTTGTTATACTCGATCACGGGACTTAGTTATTCTCGATAAGGGGGACTTTGTTATACTCGATGAGGGGGCTTTGTTATACTCCATCAGGGAAATTTTGTTATCTCGATCATGGGCCTTTGTTATACTCGATCAGGGGACTTTGTTAAACTCGACCAGATGACTTTGTTATACTCGATCAGGGGCCTTTGTTATACTTGATCAGGGGGCTTTGTTATACTCGATCAGGGGACATTGTTATACACTTTTAGGGTCCTTTGTTATACTCAATTAGGGGGCTTTGTTATACTCGATCAGGGAACTTTGTTATACTCGATCAGGGGCCTTTGTTATAATCGTTCAGGGGACTTAGTTATACTCGATCAGGAGACTTTGTTATACTCGACCAGGGGAGTTTGTTATACTCGACCAGAGGACTTTGTTATACTTGATGAGGGGCCTTTGTTAAACTCGATGAGGGGCCTTTGTTATACTCGATTAGGGGACTTTGTTATACTCGATCAGGGGACTTTGTTATCTCGATCAGGGGCTTTGTTATACTCGTTCAGGGAACTTTGCTCAATTGATCAGGGACTTTGTTATACTCGATCAGGGGACTTTGTTATACTCGATGAGGGGCCTTTTGTTATACTCGATCAGAGGCCTTTGTTATACTCGATAAGGAGACTTTGTTATACTCGATCAGGAGACTTTGTTATACTCGATCAGGGGACTTTGTTATACTCGACCAAAGGACTTTGTTATACTCGATCTAGGGCCTTTGTTATACTTGATCAGGGGCCTTTGTTATAATCGTTCAGGGGACTTTGTTATACTCGATCAGGGCACTTTGTTATACTCGATCAGGGGTCTTTGTTATACTCGATCAGGGGAGTTTGTTATAATTCTACCAGGGGACTTTGTCATACTCGATGAGGGGCCTTTGTTAAACTCGATTAGGGGCCTTTGTTATACTCGACCAGGGTACTTTGTTATACTCGATCAGGGGCCTTTGTTAAACTCGATGAGGGGACTTTGATATATTCGACCAAAGGGCTTTGTTATACTCGATCAGGGGCCTTTGTTAAACTCGATGAGGGGCCTTTGTTATACTCGATCAAGGGACTTTGTTATACTCGGTCAGTTAAGTTTGATATACTCGATCAGGGGACTTTGTTATACTCGATCTGGGGCCTTTGTTATACTTGATCAGGGGGTCTTTGTTATACTCGATCAGGGGCCTTTGTTATACTTGATCAGGGGGTTATACTCTGATCAAGGGGACTTTGTTATTCTCGATAAGAGGTCTTTGTTACTAACCGATCCCAGAACTTGCTTGATGAGGGTTTTTTATACTCGATCAGGGACTTTGTTATTCGATAAAGGGGGTCTTTGTTATACTCGATCAGGGGGGCTTTGTTATACTCGATCAAGGAACTTTGCTATACTCGATCAGGGCCTTTCGTTATCGTTCAGAGCGTCTTTGTTATATACTCGACCAGGGACTTTGTTACTCGATGAGGGCCTTTGTTAAACTCGATCAGGGGCTTTGTTATACTCGATCAGCGGACTTTGTTATACTCGATTAGGAGACTTTATTATTCTCGATAAGGGGGACTTTGTTATACTCAATTAGGGGGCTTTGTTTTACTCGATCATGGAACTTTTGTATACTCGATCAGGGGCCTTTGTTATACTCGTTCAGGCACTTTTGTTATATTCGATCAGGGGGCTTTGTTATACTCGATAAGGGGCATTTGTTATAATCGATTAGGGGACAATGTTATACTCGAACAGGGGACCTTGTTATACTCGATCAGGGGACTTTGTTATACTCGATCAGGGGACTTTGTTATACTCGATCAGGTAACTTTGTGATACTCGATCAGGGGCCTTTGTTATACTCGTTCAGGCGTCTTTGTTATACTCGACCAGGGGACTTTGTTATAATCGATCAGGGGCCTTTGTTAAATCGATCAGGGGCCTTTGTTATACTCGATTAGGGGACTTTGTTATACTCGATCAGGGGACTATGTTATACTCGATCAGGGGGCTTTGTTATACTCGATCAGGGAACTTTGTTATACTCGATCAGGGGCCTTTGTTATAATCGTAAAGGGGACTTTGTTATACTCAACCAGGAGACTTTGTTATACTCGATAGGGAGACTTTGTTATACTCGATCAGGATACTTTGTTATACTCGATGAGGGGCCTTTGTTATACTCGATCAAGGGACTTTGTTATACTCGGTCAAGGAAGTTTGATATACTCGATTAGGGGGCTTTGTTATACTCGATCAGGGGACTTAGTTTTTCTCGATAAGGGGGACTTTGTTATACTCGATGAGGGGGCTCTGTTATACTCGATCAGGGAAAGTTTGTTATACTCGATCATGGGCCTTTGTTATACTCGATGAGGAAACTTTGTTATACTCGATGAGGGGACTTTGTTATACTCGATCAGGGGGCTTTGTTATACTTGATCAGGGGGCCTTTGTTATAGTCGTTCAGGGAACTTTGTTATACTCGATCAGGGGACTTTGTTATACTCGACCAGGGGAGTTTGTTATACTCGACCAGGGGACTTTGTTATACTCGATCAGGGGCCTTTGTTATACTTGATCAGGGCTTTGGTTATACTGATCAGACTTTGTTATTCTCGACAAGGGTCTTTGTTAAGGCATCAGGGCTTTACACTTCTGGATCAGGGTTTTGTTATACCTTCCGATCAGGGCTGGTTATACTCTATGAGGGGCGTGTTATACTTGATGAGGGGACTTGTTATACTGCTGACCAGGGGTCTTTGTTATACTCGATCAGGGGCCTTTGTTATACTTGATCAGGGGGCTTTGTTATACTAGATCAGGGGACATTGTTATTCTCGATCAGGGGGACTTTGTTATACTCGATTAGGGGGCTTTCTTATACTCGATGAGGGGCCTTTGTTATACTGGTTCAGGCACCTTTGATATATTCGATTAGAGACCTTTGTTATACTCGACCAAGGGACTTTGTTATACTCGATCAGAGGCCTTTGTTATACTCGATTAGGGGCCTTTGTTATACTCGACCAAGAGTCTTTGTTATACTTGATCAGGGGCCTTTGTTATACTTGATTAGGGGGCTTTGTTATACTCGATCAGGGGACTTTGTTATTCTCGATCAGGGGGACTTTGTTATACTCGATCAGTAGGCTTTGTTATACTCGATCAGGGAACTTTGTTATACTCGATTAGGGGCCTTTGTTATACTCGCTCTTGCGCCTTTGTTATATTCGATGAGGGGCCTTTGTTATACTCGACCAGGCGACTTTGTTATACTCGACCATGGGACTTTGTTATACTCGATAAGGGGCCTCTGTTATACTCGATTAGGGGCCTTTGTTATACCCGATCAGGGGAATTTGTTATACTCGATCAGGGGACTTTGTTATACTCGATCAGGGGACTTTGTTATACTCGATCAGGGGACTTTGTTATACTCGATCAGGGGACTTTGTTATACTCGATCAGGGGCCTTTGTTATACTCGATGAGGGGCCTTTGTTATACTGGTTCAGGCACCTTTGATATATTCGATTAGAGACCTTTGTTATAAGCGATCAGGAGACTTTGTTATACTCGATCAGGGGACTTTGTTATACTCGACCAGGAGACTTTGTTAATCTCGATCTGGGGCATTTGTTATACTTGATCAGGGGACTTTGTTATAATCGTTTAGGGGACTTTGTTATACTCGATCAGGGGACTTTGTTATACTCGATTAGAGGACTTTGTTATACTCGATCAGGGGAGTTTGCTATAATTCTGCCAGGGGACTTTGTTCTACTCGATGAGGGGACTTTGTTATACTCGATTAGGGGACATTGTTATACACTTTGAGGGTCCTTTGTTATACTCGATCAGGGGCATTTGTTATACTCTTTCAGGGTGAAGGTTACTTGTGTGCCCTGAAGAATGCAGTGATGGCTAGGGAAACACTGAGTAACACTGAGTTCGTTTATTGTGGATGAGAGAAATACAAGCGGTGACCAGCATGTGCCAAGCACAGCTCACGCAGTCAGACTGAGGCGCCTTGCCATATGGCAGCCTCGGGGCAATGTTGCCACATAACACGTGCAGTGTTGCCACGTGATAATATATATGAATGCTACTCGGCACAGTAGCTTATGTACAGGGTTGCTACTTGGCACAGTAGCTTATATACATAACCTACATCTCCCTCCCCCCTCACGCTCATAGTCTTTGTCTTGAGCGGACTTCTTAGTCCTAAGTCGCTCCGAGCGTCGAGGTGCACTGTGGGGCGGATCCTCGTGAGGTGTAGGTGACTCGTCCTCGGTCAGGGGGCCAGCAGCAGGGGGTGGGACTGGCCGGAGGAAGCGGCGGTTCCTCCACCAGACACGGCCGCTCGGCATCCTGACCTTGTAGTCATACCGACCGGCCGACGCCCATCACTATGCCCACCTTGCAACGTGTCGTTGTCGGGTCCTGGACGCACAAGTCCCTTCGTCAAAGGCCTTGGCGTGTGCAGGAACGCAAGAGCGGAGAGGGTGACCATACAGGATCTGGGCAGGGGTAGCCCTGGGGCGTGTGGTCGATTCCACCCTCCTGATGTGACTCCGCTGCTGCTTGGGGCTGCGTGGGCCATCTGGAGGGGCTGCGTGCGAACCACCCCGAGGGAAGTGCCTGCTTTCCTCCTCGTCTCGGGCTTTTGGGCTTGGGTTGGCGGCAGCACTTGTCGTAGTGTCCATAGCGACCACAGGCCTGACACTTGCGGCCTCGTGCAGGGCACCTGTCTGTGTTAGACCAGTGGCCCTTACGGTCACATCCACGACACAGTGCGTCGGCGGCCGGGCAAGTCTTGGGGCTGTGCTGCTTTCCACAGCTGCCACAGGAAGCACTAGGCGGAGGCGTGGAAGAACGTGTGGCAGCCTTCGCGTTGTTGGCCGCCTTCTTATCCTTCTTGTATTGTGAGATAGCTCTCACAGCAGGTGGGGCCCGTAAGGCAGAGGTGGCGGACTTGGTGGCCTCGTATGACCGACATTCAGTCACTACCACCTGGAGTGTGGAGGAAGCGTCCAGGGGGATGAGTCGCTGCATCAACTCTTCGTGCCTGACACCTGTCAAGATCCCGTGCTTGATCCAGGCTTCCTCACATTCCCGGCTGTGCGCCTTGCAGACGTCGATCTCCTCAGACAAACTCTTCAAACGTACAAAAAAGTCGTCAAAGGATTCGTTCTCCGCCTGCTTGCAGCTGGTAAAGGCACGGCGACGCAAAGCCTCGTTGTTCCGACCCTTAACATGCTCCTGTAAAAGGTCGAGCACATCCGTCACTGAAGAGGTAGAGTCGGGAGGCACGTGCAACGTGTGCTCCAAAACTCTCTGGGTCTCCAGCGACAAACACATCCGCAGTTGGATGAGCTGTTTGTTTGGAGGCATGCTGTCAAGGTCCACCATCGTGGAGTAATCTGTCCAACGCCGCCTCCACTCACGAAAAAGCTGAAACGTGACGTCTGGTGAGAGGGCGGGTGGGGGTTGAACAGATGCTTTGGGAGCTGGAGGACGCTGGTGTGGTGGAGGAGGGAGTGTACTGGCGCCTTGAAGCGCGCTACCTGCGAGTGAGGGAGGGTGGGTTAGCGCCAGGGTCGCCAATAGTGCCTCAAAACGCAACTTTTCCTCTTCTCTTCGTGTCTCCTCCCTCTGAAGTTCCATCTCTCTGCGTCTCTCGTCCCGGTCGTCCATCCACTTCAGAATTGTGGCGATGTCCGTCACTGGAGGTGGAGGATGAGAGTCTGCGCCCGGTGGAGGGGAAGGTGGTGGGGAGTCGTGTCTCCCATCTTGACGTTGTCCCTTCTTACCTCCCATCTTTGTGTGTGCGTGGACTGCACTGTTTAATATATAAAGTGGCGCCTCAACAGCTCGAACCACATATATAAGACATAAACAGCACAAAAATCACGCTTATGGTCCAGGTCCACTGTCCTGTCCGTGAGTGAGTGCGTGTGTGTGTGTGTGTGTGTCTCAGAGAGCGGAGGGAGCGTGGACAGCTGCGTGGTCCGGCAAGACCGTCAGTGTCCCCCGGATGTCGCACGAGAAGGGTGTACGCCTGCGTGCTCCGTGGGTACCACAAAAAAAAGACAGGCCAATGCTCAACTCAGCTCTAGACACACACTAATACACTGACACTAACACTGGCACCGTCACTAAAACGCACTGTGACGGAGCAACACTGCACATCGCGGCGAAACACAGGCAACACAACACAACACACTGAGTCGACGCGCATCACCGGCAGACGTAACTGTCGGCATTGTTCACACACTTTGTAAGTCCACAGATCCTAGACACTGCGCCATGAAGGTTACTAGTGTGCCCTGAAGAATGCAGTGATGGCTAGGGAAACACTGAGTAACACTGAGTCCGTTTATTGTGGATGAGAGAAATACAAGTGGTGACCAGCATGTGCCAAGCACGGCTCACACAGTCAGACTGAGGCGCCTTGCCATATGGCAGCCTCGGGGCAATGTTGCCACATAACACGTGCAGTGGTGCCACGTGATAATATATATGAATGCTACTCGGCACAGTAGCTTATGTACAGGGTTGCTACTTGGCACAGTAGCTTATATACATAACCTACACAGGGGACTTTGTTATACTCGACCAGGGGACTTTGTTATACTCGATCTGGGGCCTTTGTTATTCTTGATCAGGGGGCTTTGTTATACTCGATCACGGGACTTAGTTATTCTCGATAAGGGGGACTTTGTTATACTCGATGAGGGGGCTTTGTTATACTCCATCAGGGAAATTTTGTTATCTCGATCATGGGCCTTTGTTATACTCGATCAGGGGACTTTGTTATACTCAACCAGGGGACTTTGTTATACTCGATCAGGGGCCTTTGTTATACTTGATCAGGGGGCTTTGTTACACTCGATCAGGGGACATTGTTATACACTTTTAGGGTCCTTTGTTATACTCAATTAGGGGCCTTGTTATACTCGATCAGGGAACTTTGTTATACTCGATCAAGGGCCTTTGTTATACTCGTTCAGGCGCTTTTGTTATATTCGATCAGGGGGCTTTGTTATACTCGATTGGGGGCCTTTGTTATAATCGTTCAGGGGACTATGTTATACTCGAACAGGGGAACCTTCTTATACTCGATCAGGGGACTTTGTTATACTCGATCAGGGGACATTGTTATATTCGATGAGGGACTTTGATATTCTCGATCATGGGACTTTGTTATACTCGATGAGGGGTCTTTGTTATACTCGATGAGGGGACTTTGTTCTACTCGATCAGGGGAATTTGTTAAACTCGATTAGGGGCCTTTGTTATACTCGATCAGGGGACTTTGTTATACTCGATCAGGGGACTATGTTATACTCGATCAGGGGGCTTTGTTATACTCGATCAAGGAACTTTCTTATACTCGATCAGGGGCCTTTGTTATAATCGTTCTGGGGACTTTGTTATACTCGACCAGGGGACTTTGTTATACTCGATCTGGAGGCTTTGTTATACTCGTTCAGGCGTCTTTGTTATACTCGACCAGGGGACTTTGTTATTCAAGATAAGGGGGGCTTTGTTATTCTCGATCAGGGGGCTTTGTTATACTCGATTAGGGATCTTTGTTATACTCGATCAGGGGCCTTTGTTATACTCGTTCAGGCGTCTTTGTTATACTCGACCAGGGGACTTTGTTATACTCGATCAGGGGCCTTTGTTAAACTCGATCAGGGCCCTTTGTTATACTCGATCTGTGGACTTTGTTATACTCGATCAGGCGTCTTTGTTATACTCGATCAGGGGCTTTGTTATACTCGATCAGGGACTTTGTTATACTCGATCAGGGGCCTTTGTTATAATCGTTCAGGGGACTTAGTTATACTCGATCAGGGGACTTTGTTATACTCGTCCAGGGGAGTTTGTTATACTCGACCAGGGGACTTTGTTATACTTGATCAGGGGCCTTTGTTAAACTCGATGAGGGGCCTTTGTTATACTCGATCAGGGACTTTGGTATATACTCGATCAGGGACTTTGTTATACTCGATCAAGGGGACTTTGTTATACTCGATCAGGGGACTTTGTTATACTCGATCAGGGGACTTTGTTATACTCGATCAGGGGACTTTGTTATACTCGATGAGGGGCCTTTGTTATACTCGATCAGAGGCCTTTGTTATACTCGATAAGGAGACTTTGTTATACTCGATCAGGAGACATTGTTATACTCGATCAGGGGACTTTGTTATACTCGACCAGGGGACTTTGTTATACTCGATCTAGGGCCTTTGTTATACTTGATCAGGGGCCTTTGTTATAATCGTTCAGGTGACTTTGTTATACTCGATCAGGGGACTTTGTTATACTCGATCAGGGGTCTTTGTTATACTCGATCAGGGGAGTTTATTATAATTCTACCAGGGGACTTTGTTATACTCGATGAGGGGCCTTTGTTAAACTCGATAAGGGGCCTTTGTTATACTCGACCAGGGTACTTTGTTATACTCGATCAGGGGCGTTTGTTAAACTCGATGAGGGGACTTTGTTATATTCGACCAAAGGGCTTTCGTATACTCGATCAGGGGCCTTTGTTAAACTCGATGAGGGGCCTTTGTTATTCTCGATCAAGGGACTTTGTTATACTCGGTCAGGGAAGTTTGATATACTCGATCAGGGGACTTTGTTATACTCGATCTGGGGCCTTTGTTATACTTGATCACGGGGCTTTGTTATACTCGATCAGGGGACTTAGTTTTTCTCGATAAGGGGGACTTTGTTATACTCGATGAGGGAGCTCTGTTATACTCGATCAGGGAAAGTTTGTTATACTCGATCATGGGCCTTTGTTATACTCGATCAGGAAACTTTGTTATACTCGATGAGGGGACTTTGTTATACTCGATAAGGGGGTCTTTGTTATACTCGATCAGGGGCCTTTGTTATACTTGATCAGGGGGCTTTGTTATACTCGATCAGGGGACTTTGTTATTCTCGATAAGGGGGTCTTTGTTATACTCGATTCGGGGGCTTTGTTATACTTGATCAGGGGTTTTGTTATACTCGATCAGGGGACTTTGTTATTCTCGATAAGGGGGTCTTTGTTATACTCGATCAGGCGGCTTTGTTATACTCGATCAGGGAACTTTCTTATACTCGATCAGGGGCCTTTGTTATACTCGTTCAGGCGTCTTTGTTATACTCGACCAGGGGACTTTGTTATACTCGATTAGGGGCCTTTGTTAAACTCGATAAGGGGCCTTTGTTATACTCGATCAGGGGACTTTGTTATACTCGATCAGGAGACTTTATTATTCTCGATAAGGGGGACTTTGTTATACTCAATTAGGGGGCTTTGTTATACTCGATCAGGGAAATTTTGTATACTCGATCAGAGGCCTTTGTTATACTCGTTCAGGCACTTTTGTTATATTCGATCAGGGGGCTTTGTTATACTCTATCAGGGGCATTTGTTATAATCGTTTAGGGGACAATGTTATACTCGAACAGGGGACCTTGTTATACTCGATCAAGGGACTTTGTTATACTCGATCAGGGGACTTTGTTATACTCGATCAGGGAACTTTGTTATACTCGATCAGGGGCCTTTGTTGTACTCGTTCAGGCGTCTTTGTTATACTCGACCAGGGGACTTTGTTATACTCGATCAGGGGCCTTTGTTAAATCGATCAGGGGCCTTTGTTATACTCGATTAGGGGACTTTGTTATACTCGATTAGGGGACTATGTTATACTCGATCAGGGGGCTTTGTTATACTCGATCAGGGAACATTGTTATACTCGATCAGGGGCCTTTGTTATAATCGTAAAGGGGACTTTGTTATACTCGACCAGGGGACTTTGTTATACTCGATAAGGAGACTTTGTTATACTCGATCAGGAGACTTTGTTATACTCGATGAGGGGCCTTTGTTATACTCGATCAAGGGACTTTGTTATACTCGGTCAGGGAAGTTTGATATACTCGATCAGGGAACTTTGTTATACTCGATCTGGGGCCTTTCTTATACTTGATCAGGGGGCTTTGTTATACTCGATCAGGGGACTTAGTTTTTCTCGATAAGGGGGACTTTGTTATACTCGATGAGGGGGCTCTGTTATACTCGATCAGGGAAAGTTTGTTATACTCG
>NW_024724040.1:0-9370 GCF_018991925.1 Homarus americanus | reverse complement strand
TTTGTGTCCTCGTTCCCTGAGATGTGCTTCCCTCCCTCCTCCAGCTGTTTCCCTCCCTGCCCCAGCTGCTTCCCTCCCTGCTCCAGCTGCTTCCCTCCCTTCTCCAGCTGCTACCTTCCTTTCCCCAGCTGCACTGTGGCTGAGATCAGTAAGCGCCAAGGTTATAATGTTAACATGTGGTTGTTCTCCATTAAATGTTTATCCTCCTTCCTCGCTTGTATGTCTGGCGGTAGTCAGTTTCAGTGTAATATATAAGACATACAATAATAATAATAATAATAATAATAATAATAATAATAATAATAATAATAATAATAAATAAGACACCAAGGGCTGCTGTTCTGGCACTCGTCATCGTCCTGGTATCCAACACAGCTCCTGGTCCCAAAACTCGCACCATAAACTTAGCTTCAGGCAGAATTTTCCATCTGTATTAAAATAAGTCGAGGATAAAAGAAACAATTGAACATCATGATATAAATAAAACAGATGATGATAACAGTAAAGCGAGGATGATAATTGAGCAGTGATACAACAAGAGTTGACAATATAAATATACCTGGTTGTGGGGGTCGTACAGATTACAAAAATAACCTGTACTTTTCTTCTTTTGGTCGTCATGAAAATTTCAACAGTTTTCACTGGCCAACTCAGGTTATTGCTGCTCCAGGAAACAAACATAAAATTTCTGCACTCTGGCTCAGACCACCGAAAGTTAACACACTCACAACACACCATACAAGCGTTGTATTGCATTTATTCCACATATTGTCGTGGCGGCTTGCAAACATCTCGGATATGCGTAAGTGACTATAAATTTAGTAACTAGAATATTGAAGTAAAGAAAACATTATGTGAACCATGACGGAGGGGAGAGGAGGGGAGGGCAGGGCTGGGCAGGGATCAGTACTGGGTCACAACAGAGGGAATTGTTTGTCTTGGTAGACGTAATAATCATCAACGTCACAGAGAATGAGGCCAAACACTTCGAGAACACAAATCAGCCCCTCCCCCCCTAAAAAAAAAGTCCAAATTCCAACTGAGAATAATCTGATGAATAAAACAAGAATCAAAAGATATTAAATTCTCCTCATTTATATAAGAATAAATCGGAGAGGGCCGAACTGTACCTAAGAGTTATATACTTCAGCTGTGTAATGAAACATAGTGAACAGAAGGAAAATAAAAACAATATAAAAAATAAACAACTTTACGTTGCTGTACGTTTATATTTGTTCGTCTTTTGTTTCACTGAAGTATTTCAACTTTCACAGACTGTTATTACACAAGCTTTTTCCCGACTTACATGTCCTGATCTCCAGTTGCTGCCAGACGTAGGACAACACGGGAGTATACAAACAACAGAAACAAAATTTATGTATAGAAGAACTTTTCATGTGTGGCCTTAAGAGCGGCTGCTATAAATCTTACGTTTTTATTCTAAGTTTTGGGAGAAAAGAATATTATTTTTAATACAAATATTGTTGACATTCCCCGAGAGAAATAACTTTAATTCGTTGGTCTCCTGTGTTGCTAACCTATAATAAACGCTTAAAGGCCTTAGTTATTGCCGAGCAGTAATACGTTATAACATCAACATTGTCCACGTTTATTGTGAGAAAGACTTTGTGTTTGGTGATTAAAGACCCGACCTTTACAACTCTTATGTTTCCTCGCAATAGCAAGAATACATAACAATTATATATCTATTTTTTTACGGATAGCTCGTTAAATATAATGGTTACATCTCGTGCACTGATGCCACTAAGCGTGAGTGTGTTTAGGCGGTAAAATCTGCAACTAACACAACGACATCCCGTGTACGGTAAGGCGCAGGAGCGTTTACAGCGCCCAACAGGGAAGCATGCTAAGTTCATGCTTACCTTTATGTCTCATGAGTTAAGGGCGTAGAAGCCTGAAGGGTCAAGGGCGTAGAAGCCTGAAGAGTCAATCGTTTTTGTCATCAAGTTATTAAAAGCCCCAACAACTTTCCCTGAATAAGAATTCGCAACTTTCGATTTCTGTGGGCTACCGCTGCTGCTGCTGGGGCGGTATGTCCGCTTTCCTGGCGAGAATCAGACTTCGTGAAATCTCGCTTTACCGGTAGGCGGCCAACCTGCCGGCGCCCTAACTTTAACGATGACGACCCTGTGAGGTGACAGGTGTATGGCCAAGTAACTCATCACTTAAGCTGGCTAACTACCTGTAGTAGCCCGGTGTAGGGACCACCACCCAGGTCTTCATTTATTTATTTATTTTTTTAATTTTTTTTTACGTGGCCTCCAGTCTCCCCCAATAGCCACACCTTCGCCGCCATTTTATTACCTTAATATTAAATATCCTAATACATAGGTAGCTATCCTATCTGTGTTGAATTAGTTGAGCCGCAGATCTATGCGGCATTCAGTGACTGTAGCCTCATAGTCAATATCTGCAACTGTTGTCGGCATTGGCGACAAAGCTCTCGTTCCCCTGAGGCAGAGCAAAGCCGACCAAAGAAGAGAGAAGGACAGTCGACAGCTCATCCAGGCTGACACATAACTTCTGGGCTGCTGCTTCTGTTCGGAGATCACCTCCGCAAGT
The DNA here is from genome assembly GCF_018991925.1 of Homarus americanus. Classification (NCBI taxonomy): domain Eukaryota; kingdom Metazoa; phylum Arthropoda; class Malacostraca; order Decapoda; family Nephropidae; genus Homarus; species Homarus americanus. Next base: position 6,787 of record NW_024724040.1, on the reverse strand, counting down.
CTGGCGTAGAAACATCTTGCACTTGGTCCTCCCACCAGAGGTTGTGAAAACTAGAGGAGTGAAGCTGCCTTGATCAACATTTTGAATTCTCTCCTCATATGCCCTTGTCTTGTCGTTCTCGTTCCTAGGTTACGGTTACATGCGGCTATGAGATAAAATATCCTGATGTCGAAGAAAGCTTGCTGTCCCAGCGTCCAGAATCCTCGAGCACTGACGTCAACACGGGCTTCGTTAGATGTGTTTGAAGTCCTATGTTGGAAGATCTCACCGTCCAAAGGAAGGAGGGTCGGTTCTGCCATGACATCCCGGCAGATTTCCTTCAACATATTTGCTGTGAGGTCCCTTACTTCGTCATGCCTCATGTATATGAAGCCCCCTTTCTTGCACACCATAGCGTGATCGACGTCATAGGAAGAGCCACACACGCATTGGGAGGGCAAACCTTCTACTAATAACCATGCAGCAGAAACAGCGGCATCTGTAATTTATTTTATTGAGATACAAACTATTTGCGCTTATACAGCATAGCGTGGTTAACAGTTCGAGGCGCTTACCTCTGCGCTGCCTTCTGCACAATTCTCTGGCCCGCAGCGTAGTTGCCGGCTTGTCACCCAGCATTCTGGCGCTGCTGCCTCCATGGTGGCGTTTTTCGGATCTTGTTTACTTTACTGGTATCCACCTCCCCTGTTGCGTTCTGAGCTATTATGTGGTCCGTGAGGGCTGCCGTGAGCTTAACTGAGTTTTGATGCTCAGTGGCAGCAATCTCCTCTGGGTTGGTTAGTCCCATTCTTCCCAGTCTCGGTCGTAGTGCAACAAGTGATCTTCCTGCTGGGGTTAGGTGAGGGTGTTTCACTAATTTGGGAATTAAATTGACGCTGATTGCTTCTTCCAGGGGGTGGAAGAGGGGTCCAATATCAGGGACAGTGCGCATCAGGTAGTTCCAGCGATGCTTGACTCCATGGGTGAATGCCGCAAAAGCCACATGTGGCTCTCTGATAGCAATCTCAGACAGCTTGGATTTTCCTAACCCACTCATTCACCTTTCCCGTTACGTACTCGATCTTGAAGTCCGTAGTGCCGATTACTGCGTCTAGATGTCTTTGGCCATCCTTTGTAATTTTGACCTCACTTCCGCCAAACACCTCCATTGCCCGTTCGTAATGTTCTGGCTTCACAATGAGGAAGGACTTGCTGGGGTTTGGGTGGTACCCTATTTGTGGACCTCGTGATGCTACCAAGTCCCACCACTTTTTGATGTCCTCAACTCTTCCTGCACCTGTAAGGTCATCAGCGTACGCCACTGGGTTTGACCCCAGTTGTTTCAAATTTTATTTCTTGTTGGAGGACTGATAGGCCTATTGTGTACATTGAAATTGCAACAGGGTCCCCTGTGTTGTTCCTGATTGGCATGAATGGTACTCACCTCCCAAAACCTTGTTGTTTCTATATAAAAGGTGATGATTCCTGTACAGGTTTCGCCTCCCGCTGCCAAGCAGACGTGATCTTGATATTTTGGCCTTGGTCAATGCCATTGAATGCATTTCAAAGGCATCACCGGAAACAACACTCACAATCACACTGCTCAAATATCAATCTCATGGCGTGAATGGCGGCTTCCCTGCCAGCCTGAAGGTCAGCACACACTTGCAGGTTCCCTGCTGCTGCCCTGACATTATCCTTTACCACCTCCATTATGCATTTTCCGATGATCCGCCTCAGCACTTCCCCCACCCCTATAGGCCTACATCCCGGATTCTTAGCCAGTGGAATGAGGCGGCAGGCCGTCAGAGCATGGAGGTGATGGCAGACAGTGGATGCCAACTTTCTTGCAAGGACGGCAATGGCAGTGCAGAGAGCACTTGCTACCGGGCCAAACTTGTTTGTGCTGAGGCTGACTCTCCAACCGTTTGCATCCAGACCTGAAGGGCCCGCTCCTCCTCTAGTCTTCAGTGCCTTTTTCCACACCATCTCATCTGTTATTTTCTCGAGCAGGACAGCGTTTGGCGGGATATAGGCACCCTGATGCCTACTTCATCACTTGCAGGGGGATGTTTATCTTTCAGTAGTTTTAATGTCTCTCTGTTTAATAACAGAACCCCACCGGAGGGTTCCTCTGTGAGAGATCTTACCGCTAGAGACACTTTTCCCACACGCATTTTGTTACTTCTGGTTAGACCAAGGAACTCGCCTATGACTTGCCTAGTGTGTTTATAGGTTCTTCTGTTAGTATTATTGCTCTTCAGTAGATTGATTCACCTTCACGTGTTACCTCCTCCAGTCTATCTCCTCGAGGTCACTCATCTGCGCGGGGTGATGCTGACCACTGCAAAGTAAGTCGGTCTTTAGGGGGGAAATCTTGGCATAATGTGAGCCAGACATGATAAGTTTTCACATGAATCCTATTATCATTTGGTATTCTGGATTTTATCTTTATCTTCTATGTTTAGTACACAAGGAACACTGGGGACGGCACACTATATATTTTCTCTCACAAAGGAGGTGAGAAAGCATCGGTTTACAATAAATATTTAGTGCAATTTCGGTGACCCTTTCGCTACCATTTTTGCGACACAACTCCAGGTAGCCAGGCGGGTGTTGACACATTCCAACTGGTGAAAATTACTTGTCAGTTTGTCATCAGAGGACCATTATATGGATGGAGTGTACAGTATATTGTAAACCCAAACCGAACCGAGTCAGACCAACTCCGTCAACTTAATGAACTTATATAAAGGTTTTTGTAATATAACCAGAATTACTTGCAATAAAATCCTGGCGATATGTTTGGCTATTAGTGAAAGTTTTCAGTGAATGGGACACGTTGCTGCCAGTCAAGCCTGAAACAAAATGTTCTATAGAATGAGAATATTACAAGCAAGTTAAGTGTCACACCATACAGTATATTAAGGGAACTCACTAGTATTTTTGTCACAATATTAGTTTTGTTTCTCTGGAAATATCAGTATTTTTTTCTGGTTGTCTACAATGTCGGCTGACTTACAGGAAGAAACCCACTGAAGAATAATTGAGCGATATTGTGACAGACGCCAACACAGTACAGTACAGTACAGTACAGTACAGTACAGTACAGTACAGTATAGTATAGTATAGTATAGTATAGTATAGTTTAGTATAGTATAGTATAGTACAGTACAGTACAGTAAATAATTAAAATATAAAATACAGTCCACCTCATTGACTTTAACACTATCACAATCCATCTTTCTGCTCTCTCTCTCTCTCTCTCTCTCTCTCTCTCTCTCTCTCTCATGGGTGTTATTTCAATCATTGCTCCGGGAGACGTGTACTGACCTGTTGGCTAGCTCCCCAAGTCTGGTCCCGCGACACACTCACCGCTTCTTCCTCCCACAAATATTCTATAGAATACACTCACTGGACAAGAGACCATTAATATGCCTCCTCTCCTTTCACAGCAAATCTATAGACTCTTCTCCCATTCAGTGTTTTACCTCCCTCCTACACTCAAGCGTCGGGTCAGGACTATTGGAGAGGTGTAGACTGACTTGTCTGTATCCTCGAGCACAGACGTGATTTGGGTGTCTGCCTGACTCTCTTACCATTTAGTTACTATTACTCGTATTAGAAAAAGAACGATGGAAATGTAGTTCAGTTTACAACAGGTTGTTAAGTTTGTGACTACATCATAAGCTTTAAAAATTTCTAATCGGTGTTCTAATCGAATCATAACAACAGTGTTTGAAGAATCTTTGATAATAAACTAGCCTCCAGGGGCACTTAGGAGTATTATTTATGTAATGCTGTATTGCCGCTCTAACACAGTAAACAATAACTTACTTGTTTAAACTCAGAAGTGCCTGAGTGCGGCGACTTTACCATTCAAAGACGGGACCAAAAACACAAGATTACCCAGCAGCAATCTTCATTTGTGTAGGTTATGTATATAAGCTACTGTGCCGAGTAGCAACCCTGTATATAAGCTACTGTGCCGAGTAGCATTTATATATATCATCACGTGGCACACTGCACGTTATGTGGCAACATTGCCCCGAGGCTGCCATATGGCAAGGCAGCCTTAGTCTGACTGTGTGAGCCGTGCATGTCACACGCGAGTCACCACTTGTATTTCTCTCATCCATAATAAACGGACTTCAGTGTTACAGTGTTTCCCTACCCATCACTGCATTCTTCAGGGAACACTAGTAACTTTCAATTTGTATCCGTTTTCTTTGAGTGAATTTTATGAGACTTTGTTTACACAAGTAATAAAAATAAAAAATAAACTAAAAATATCTCCCAATTAAATTACTTCCTTTATATTCACTAAATTCTTAAAGTACTATATTTTTCTGGTAGTAATAAAGGATAATTGTTGTCTTGTACTAATAGATGATACGCCACATATTACACCCTAATCACCCTGGGTCATTATACGTGTTTTCTGTCGCCTAAAAACATCAATAACAGGCACAACTTGGCCCAATGACTGCTACTAATTGGCTGATTCACTAACCAGAAAACACGGCAACAATATCATACGGGCAGTTGTTGTTGTTGTTTACATTGTAATCTGTATTTAGAAGACTGATTTATATACACAATTATACGTTCGCAAGATGTGTTCTTGCTAGTTTCGTTTATACAAAATATTTCTTACAAACATTTTATTTTTAATGGTAATTATTGCTTATATACCATTTCAGCAGTTAAGTTTCGGTCACAGCTTGTTCCAGTGAAGCAGTTATTGCTGTTAACATTGTTCCACCAAAAACATGTTAATTAATGATGGGAATTATAACCTGTGTTATTATATAAACACACGAGCCTAGTACGCATTTGAAGTTTAACATTTTACTAACATTTTAAAATAAACTTCAAAGACACAGGAATTGTAAAACAAAGCATTATTAAAATCTTCAACAATATAATTTTAACACACGAAATAATGACGAATTCTTACAGAAAAAAAATTCTCTACGACATAAAAAACGTAAAAATAATCTTTCATCTTACTTTTTCATTCGTATCAACAATAAGTTAAATTGACTTCCTGTACTGAAGTGTATGATTAAGTTTTCTTCTCAATGACTAACTTTTACTTTATACTTTTATACTATTTTTGTTCATGTTCAATAATGAACAAATAGAACAATCTTAGTCATAAAATATTTCACATTCTCTATTAAAATCTCACGCTTCTTTGAATGTTTGGCCATCAACGCCTGCCTGGGACACTGCCTGGGACACTGCCTGGGACATTACAGCCGTATGAAATGTGTAAATTCAGAAATTATTGATTATTTCACATCATTCTAACCCTTGATCTTATTAGGCAGTTATTACCACCATCGTGGCCGCTGCTCATTACCAGTACTGGCAGTGTGTTTTATGGTAGACCCCTGACTGTGCGCCGACGACACCAGCCGATCACACACACACATTTCATCCCGTCCTCGGATGTGACTTGTGGCAGGTGTCGTCGCCCTTACCTTACGACCCTAAGACAATGTTTCTTTTATCTTACCTACCACTGTGTCGGACATTACTGCTGTCTTCCCTGCTGGCGGGGCACGTAGGTCGACCATCACACATAATGTTTACTTACAAAATACACAATAGTTTCCACCATTCAGGATGATGCAATAACTAACCTCTTCAGGATTTTTAGCTTTAATTATCGTCCTTCGAATGTTATTGTTTAAACCAACGTCCTTAAAGATTTATATCTTAAACCATCGTTAAAGGTTATAACAGCTGGGTTAAGTTCCCTGTCATCATCTTTTAGGATTTGGTTTGACATTAGAAATAACCATTATTCCCGTCTTTATATACAGCATTAACCCTAGGCCACATTATTCACCGTCTTGGCCACTAGTCTTGTTCATCATGGTTTAATACCGCCTCTTCACTATCCCTAGTTCAGACCAGACCAGTATCATCTGCATATCGAATATTTGATGCCACTTTACCATTAACTTTTAGTCCTTCATCGTTTCCCTGCCTGGCCCTCGCACACCCAGAGTATAGAGCGTTGTGTACAGCAAGTGAGCGAGGCCAGCAGTCACGTGTACACCCAGGAGAGGAGGGAAGGCTACATCTGAGCTCAGGTGGTCAGCAGGGAGGTGATGAGTAGAAACAGAAGCAAGAAAGACATGTTCTCTATGGTGTGCAGCAACACCGGGTCGTAGTAGTAAAACCGGTTTTTGTATTTGATGATTTTGTTTTCTAAAGGAATATTAAATTTAATAAATGTGTCAAGATCATTCGTTTCACTATTCTGGATCATTTTCATCCTAATAAATTAACCTGATACATTTACTTTACTTTAAATAAGCTATTTAGTGGTGTTGGTAAAAGGGTGGAAATACTGAATTTTCATAAGATTTCAAGTTAAAATTACCTAGCAAAAAATGAAAACTTTTCAAATCTGAAGATAACGCATGATTCTGCACATAGAACTACATCATTAATACCATGGGCCGATTTTTCAAACTCCAAAAAAAAAAAAATTCGCCTCCGTATGACACACCCTACCGTGACAGTACCTCAGAATCCTCTATTGATAACAATGAATATTCTTCATCTACTAAGAAAGTTCTTTAGGCCTATCTAGGGTATACAGTGTGTCGTTCACAAACCAGGGGAAGGGTTCTAAATGCCATGCATTAAACTCATGTTGCCCGCATAGGAATGTGGATCAGAATTGCGTTGTGCGTGAGGGTTGACTCCAACAGCGGGTAATAATAGTGAACCTCATTGTCATTGAAAATAGGAGTTAAATGATACTGCAACTTGGCTATTTTTAAAG
>NW_024724039.1:0-16453 GCF_018991925.1 Homarus americanus | reverse complement strand
TCTTCTTCTTCCAACATCATTTCTAGCATTACCACAATCCTTGGCTACCACCATTATCACCAACACCATTCTCATCACCATTATCCCCACCACTAGCACCATCCCACTCCAACAAACTCTACCTCCACCACTAGCACCAACACCATCATCACCATCATCCCCACTCCAACAAACTCTAACTCCACCACTTCCATACCATCATCCCTCTCCAACACAACCTACATTACCTTCAGTACCACCACCACCACCATCATCACCCTTCCTTTCCTCCATCCCTCCCTCCCTTCCTCACTCCCTCCCTCACTCAAGTCCCCGTCAAGAAGGCTAACCCTCCTCCTCCGCCTCCTCCAGTAAGAAATAAAAGGTCTACATTTCGGCAGAGTCAAGGACATCATACTATGTTCTCAAGTGGTTTTTACTTACACGAGCTTCTGCCGTTCAAACTGTTTCAAGTCTAGACCCGCGTGAGGAGAGCTGCATTGCACCTCTTGAGACTCCTCTTCCCCCCCCCCTCTTCCTCCTCCTCTTCCTCCTCCTCTTCCTCTCGTCTCTCAGGAAGGAACGATTTCCCACGGTTTGTGCAAGGTAAAGTCGCCCTAATGCTGGCAATTAATTAGACCTTTCCTCCTGTGCAGTTTACTCCGAGCAGAGCTAGGCAGCTAGGGGGTGTCTTTAAAGGATCTTCGCCTCTCTGCCACCACCACACAGGGTCGAGTCTTCTCTGCCCCCCACGACCACACCACTTGTTGCTGGCTTTAGGCGTCTGTTCTTGTTAATTAGTCATTTGAGTTAATTAGTAATTAAGACGCAAGTTGTCATAAGATTAGCGCTAGGGGAGTTTTGAAGGCCCGAGCGGGAGGGGGTGGTGGGGGGTTGGGGGGGGTGGTGCGGCGAAGAGGGAGAGGTAGGAGGAGGGGGGAGGAGAGGAGGGGAGAAGTAAAACGTTTAATGAGGGGAAAAAGACCAGAACGTTGCTGAATTGGTTTTGGTGGTGAGGGGGGAGGGGGGGCGGGACCTGAGAGATTTTTAAGGGAAGTTTTCTCCGTGTGAGGGGAAGGCGGGTGGTGAGAGGTGAGGTGTGGGGGGGAGTTCGTGGTGTTGATGTTTTACCGTCTAGGGAGAGAGGGGGGGAGAGGGAAGGGAGGGAGGATAGGATAGAGATAGGAGGAAGGGAGAGGGAGAGGAAGGGGGAGGGAGGGGATTATGGTGTTGATACTTAAGTGAGGTGGCGGAGTAAGAGAGTATGTAGGAGGGAAGGAAGGAGGGAGGGGAGGGGAGGAAGGAAGGAAGGAAGGAGGGGGAGGGATGGAAAGGGGCGACAAAGGAAGGGAAAGATAGGTCATGGAAGAGGAAGAAAGGGGATGAAAGAGGACACAATAGAGAAGAGGAGGAGCAGGAGGTGTAAGAGAGGGGAAGGAGGAGGATGAGATGAGGAAGGACATGGAAGAGGAGGAGAAAGAGGAAAGGAGGGAGAGAGAGAATGGGAAACAGGAGATGGTGGTGGTACGGTGGGATGGAAGATGGAACAGGTGTATGTATGTGTGTGTGGATGGAAAGGGAATTGGAATTTCTTTGAGTACGATGACTTAATCCCTTGAGTTCGATGACTTAACCCCTCGAGTACGACGACTTAACCCCTTGAGTACGACGACTTAACCCCTTGAGTACGATGACTTAACCCCTTGAGTACGACGACTTAATCCCTTGAGTACGATGACTTAACCCCTCGAGTACGACGACTTAACCCCTTGAGTACGACGACTTAAGCCCTTGAGTACGATGACTTGAACCCTTGAGTACGATGACTTAACCCCTTGAGTTCGATGACTTAACCCCTTGAGTTCGATGACTTAACCCCTCGAGTACAACGACTTAACCCCTTGAGTACGACGACTTAAGCCCTTGAGTACGATGACTTGAACCCTTGAGTACGATGACTTAACCCCTTGAGTAAGATGACTTAACCCATTGAGTACGACGTACTTAACCCCTTGAGTGCGATGACTTAAACCCTTGAGTACGATGACTTAACCCCTTGAGTACGACGACTTAACCCCTTGGGTACGATGACTTGAACCCTTGAGTACGATGACTTGAACCCTTGAGTACGATGACTTAACCCCTTGAGTACGATGACTTAACCCCTTGAGTACGACGACGTAACCCCTTGGTGGATAAACATATGAGTACGATGACAACCCGGTAAACAACCCCGCCAGGTACGGCATGAGTACGACGACGCAACCCCATGATGCGATGACGAAGCCTTGAGGTACGATGACAGTTCCTGGTGACGATGACCTTGCCAGGTACGATGACTTAACTAAGTACGACGACTTAACCCCTAAGTACGTGGCTTTGAACCAGTATCTCTAAAACAAACTTTATTTAAATAATAATAATCATCATTTATTATTACCAGTTAATAAATAATATTACATTTTCATAAATATTTTTAATGTAATTGTGGAGGTTAAGTAGAGCAGTTTATATATTTGTTTATATATAATTTATATATTTTTGTCGAAGAGTATTTTAATGTTATATATTAATGTGTATTTTTGTTAATTGATATTTTTCTTGTGTTTAGTTTGTTTATGTTAGGTAATATTGCTTTTACCTCCTCCTCCTCCTTTCTTTCCTTCCTCCTCCTTTACCCTTCTTCCCTCCACCCTTCCTTCCCTTTCCTCCCTCTTACACTTCCGCCCTTCCTACCTCCTACATTACCTTTCCTCCTCCCTCCCTCCCTCCCTCCCTCCCCTCCCTCTCTTTCCTACATCACCCCTCCACCTCCCCTCCTTCCCACCTCCCCTCCCTCCCTCACCCCGCCCCCCCCATAAAGGTAAAAAGATCTAACCCAAAATATTTTGTCAACATTTTTCAGACATTTTAAGACAAAACAAACATATTCTTGACACGTATTATTCTGTTTTGGTTGAGGAGTAAGGGAGGGAGGGAGGGAGGTGGAGTGGAGTGAGGAGAAAGGAGTAAGGGAGAGTGAGTGAGAGGGAAGTTTAGAGTGAGGAGGGAGATGGTGGAAAGAGGAGGCAGGAGTGTCAGTGAGGTGGTTGGGGGGAATGAGGGAGTGAGGGAGTAAGTGAGGATGTGAGAATGAATGAGAGAGGGAGTGTGTGAGGAGAGGGTGAGGGAGAGAGGGAGGAGTGAGGGAGATAGTTAGCATGAAGGTATTTTAAATTTCGAGACATACCTCCTGGCTGGTCTAGTGCAGTGTAGCGACCAGCGTGTTGTTATTAGTTGTGTGTAGGTGTTGAGACAAACGCGTGTGTGTGTGTGTGTGTGTGTGTAGATTTGTTTGTTTGTGTGCGTGTGTGTGTCTTTGTGTTTGAATTTGTTTGTGTGTATCTAGCTGGTTTTGTGTGCGTGTGTGTGTCTGTTTTCCGTAAGTGTGAAATATTGTAGCGTTAAAATTATATAATACTTTGTTCTAAATTCGGAAATGTTGTACCGCAAAAAGTAAAGGGTTTGCCCTAAAAATTAAATACTTTGTTGTTGCTGTAAAAGTTTACCATAAAAAAAAAAAAAAAATATAATACTTTAGAATAAGTTTATAATAGTTTTACAATATATATTAAATTTTTGCTTAAAATAGTAAATCCTCTTTAAAAAGTATAAATATTTTACCAAGCTATTAATATTTACGTATATAAATTAAATTTCTTATTGAAATAAAATACGATAAATTATTTTTTTATTTTTTATTATTAAATTTAAATACTAGTAATAGCTTGTATTATATTTTTAGCGTCTAGTAAGACCACTTCTATTTTTCACTAAATTAAAAATGAAGTAATAGCATTTTTTATTTTTGTTCAATAAAATTAAAACACAAAAATAAAATTTATTTTTCTGGTAAATAAAATAGAAAACAAAAAATGTTACAAATTTAAATATTTTGTCCATAAATAAAAAAATATATAAATTTTCAATATATTTAGACAAAATTAAAAACACCAAACTAATGATATTAAATTTTGGTTAGTAACATAAAAACAAACAAAATTTAGAATATTTCAAACTATATAAAACAAAAATATTGAACTATAAAAATTTCCCTCCGTAAAATAAAATACAGAAACCACAAATTTAAAATACGAATTTATTTATTTTTTCAAAGACTTAAACAGAAAATTCACAAAACGACGGAACGAACGAGAAGAAGTCCTCCAGTTTGTCCACGGTGTTTATTTTTCGCGTCAGAGCAAGGAGGGCATAATGAGCACAAACGGTAATATAAAAACTCGCGAAATATTCATATATATGTATATATATACACCTACCTAGAAGACAGTGTTGCCATAATGGTGTGTTTAGTTTATGCTTAGATACAGTGTTGCAAATGGTGGTAGTGATGATTGTTTAGCCAGTGGTGGTGAGAGTGGTGGTAGTGGGCGAAATGGTAGTAGTATAAGTAGTAATTGTTGTTATAGTAGTGGCCCAAGTAACTAGTAATAATAGTAAATACAATAGTCTGTGTTCTTATTGACTAAGACACACACATACACACACACACGCACACACACACACATTCTCTCTCTCTCTCTCTCTCTCTCTCTCTCTCTCTCTCTCTCTCTCTCTCTCTCTGTCTAGTGGCTGCGTAAAGCAAATTCCCCCACCCCCCCTTTACCTAATGACTTTGTGCAAGAGCAAGTTTGAGTAGTTAACTAGTTTAGATTTTTATTACTACAACATTAGCACCTTGATAACCATTAGGTGATTCGCCTTTTGGGGTGATAATTAAAGATGAGTGGTAGTTAAGTATTGTCTAATTATATGGGTATATTATTTAAGCGTATATTATCAACTGCCTAATTAGGGGGGGTTGTGATAGATAACTAATTAATTACTAACCAATTAACTAACTAAACTACTTTCGTTTTTTTGTTAATTGTAAGTGATAAAAGTCTTGACAATTTGATGCTTTTAATTGCCCCGTGAAGGAAAGTTAAGTGTAGTTAATTGTAATTGTTTGTGTCAATTAAAGTTTGTTAATGAGTTAGGAGTAGTTTGTGTGTTTGTTTTGTTTGTTCAAGATAAGTTTAAGAATGTTTTTTGTTTTGTGTTTTAAGATTTTCAATTATTTATCTCTCTCTCTCTCTCTCTCTCTCTCTCTCTCTCTCTCTCTCTTCCCCTCCTCTCCTTATATCCATTCATTTCCCCCCTTCTCTCCTCCTCTTCCCCCTTCTCTACTTACGCTCATTCATTCCTCCTCCCCCTCTCTTCCCTCTATCTCCTCCCTCTCCCCTACTCCCCTCTCCTCTCCTCTCTCCCCACTCCTTTATTTACACTCATTCATTCTCCTCCTTAGTAGGCGAGAGTTACTTTTACTTTTTACTTTTATCCTCTTCGCCACTGATCGGCTGTTAGCCGCTTGGGCGATCGGTCACGACTCTTTTCCTTTATTCTTCACCAAAAGGTCGGCTCGCTAGCCGCCGGGCGATCAGTCGTCTCTGTCACACTGTTGGCAAATACTGGGCATGCACCGGCTCCTGAGTGTACCTGAACCCGCTCCAGTGTTGGTCAAGTCTTCTCTTGAAAGAGCTCACACTCGGTGCCGTCACAACACTTTCTGGTAGATTGTTCCAGAGTTTACAACCCTCCTCCGAAAAAGTTTGCCCTCACGGTTTCCGGACTTGCGGCTTCTTCAATCTTGAGCTATGACCCCTTGTGGGGCGAGCGTCCGCCAGCTCAGTAAGGACACTCAACTGGTAGTGCCCCTGAGATGCTTATAAACCTCAACTAGGTCCCCTTGCCCGTCTGTAGTATAAGCTAGGCAGTTCAGGCGCTCCAATCTCGCAGGGTAGCTGAGATGCCGAAGTGCAGGCACCAGCTTGGTGGCCCTCCTTTGAACATTTTCAACCAACTGACAGTCCCTAGCATATCTCGGGGACCAGATGGGGTGACAGTACTCAGATGGAAACACTTCACTCTGAAGATCGCCACGAGGACGGACCGTCTAGATATCTGAACGACCTTCTTATAAGACCCAATAATTTATTTGCCTGATTTACCTTCTTCTCTGGCCCGAGAACTTCAGCTCATTGTCAACTTATACACACCTAGGTCCTTCTCACACACAGTCTCAACTAGTACATTTCTTCATCGTTGGGACATATGGTACGCCTCCTTACCGTTTGGTACGCCTGATTGCATCCTCTTACACTTCGTGACATTGAATCTCAGCAGCCATTCCTGACCATTCCTGGGCCCACAGAGGTCCTTCTGCAGCTCTTCACAGTCCGCTTGGTTCTTAATTTCCCGAAATAACTTGGCGTCATCGGCAAACATTTGTATGGAGGAGTGTACAACGTCAGGCATATCATTGAAACAAACAAACAACAGCGGGCCCAATACACTACCCTGCGGTACCCCACTTGTTACAGGTACAGATGACGATTTCGTGCCATTAATCACCACATTACTTGCGGTCATGTAGAAAGTCTTCTATCACGCTAGGACATTTCCCCGAATTCCGTACCCTTCAGTTTGATTTTCAGCCTTCGTAGGGGTACACTGTCGAAAGCCTTGGCAAAATCTAGGTAAATATTGTCGATATTACCACCGTTCTAGAATATGGGTCCAAATATCAATACCTTGAGCAATTGTGTCAAGCAAGAGCGCCCCGGCATAAAACCGTGTTGGCAATCTTTACAAAGGTTGTTTCGTAGTAGATGTTCCATCGCTGCATCTCTGATAATACTCTCAAGTACTTTACATATTATGCTGGTCAGGCTCACCGGTCTATAGTTGTTCGTGGAGTGCCTATCGCCCCTTCTTGAAGATAGGACTCATAAGCCACTTTCCATTCACTGGGGACCATTGTTCATCAGGCATTTACAAAACAGAATCTTCAGGGGCTCTGCAAGCTCGTTGCACAGCTCCCTTAGCACTCTAGGATGCACCATGTCAGGTCCAGGACTCTTATGGACCTTTAGCCTGAACAGTTTATTTCTAATACCCTCTTCTGTGAACACAATGTGGGTCAGTGCTGTGTCGAACAATCTGTCCTCAAACGCAGGAAGGTTAGTTGCATCCTCTCTTGTGAACACTGAGGAAAAAAGCTGTTCAATGCCTCAGCTTTATCCTGGTCAGAATCTGCGTAACTACCATCTTCAAGCCTCAGGTCTGATACTCCTACTCGCGTTTTCAATTTCGACTTTGCATAGCGGTAAACGCGCCTTTGGGTTTGACTTGACCTCGCGTGCAACCAGCCTTTGGAACTCCTTTTCAGCCCTCCTACACTCTATCTTTGTGGTTTCTGGCTCTTGCAACATCCTCCTGTCTTGCTCATCGTTGACCAACCCACGTCTTAATGAGCGTGTTGACAATTACAGAGCCTCTCTCTCTCTCTCTCTCTCTCTCTCTCTCTCTCTCTCCCTATTACCACCACTACCAAACCTTCACCTATTACCACCACTATATCTACTACCACCCCTTCAACCACAACTACCACCACTACTAGGGGGGCCCCATTATACGAGATAGCCAAGCGTAAAGGGCGTCTATCTCCACCACCATTACTACCACAACTACCACCACCTCTTCAACCACAACAACCACAACTACCACCACTACTAGGGGGGCCCCATTATACGAGATAGCCAAGCGTAAAGGGCGTCTATCTCCACCACCATTACTACCACAACTACCACCACCTCTTCAACCACAACAACCACAACTACCACCACTACTAGGGGGGCCCCATTATACGAGATAGCCAAGCGTAAAGGGCGTCTTCCAGCTCCCGTGTTTCCATTTTTGTGAACTATTCAATTACAAATTCCTATTCACTGGTCCACTGAGCTTTCACTTTAAGGTTTTTTTCTCGTTATAAAATTCCTGCTAGGGAGAAAATTTGGGTCGAGTAGTTTGGTTGAGTGGTTAGGGTGGTTTGGTTGAGGTGGTTAGGGTAGTTTGGTCGAGTGGTTTGGTCGTGGTTAAGTTGGTTGAGGTGGTTAGGGTAGTTTGGTCGAGTGGTTTGGTCGTGGTTAAGTTGGTTGAGGTGGTTAGGGTAGTTTGGTCGAGTGGTTTGGTCGTGGTTAAGTTGGTTCAGGTGGTTAGGGTAGTTTGGTCGAGTGGTTTGGTCGTGGTTAAGTTGGTTCAGGTGGTTAGGGTAGTTTGGTCGAGTGGTTTGGTCGTGGTTAAGTTGGTTCAGGTGGTTAAGTTGTGTGGGGTGGTTTGGTTTGTTGAGTAGTTGTTTCTGAAGAAGAACTCCCTCCACCTCCTCTTACACCAGACTGCCTTAAAGCGCTTACTCCTTCCTTCCTTCCTTCCTTCCTTCCCGCTAGTCATTGTTGTACAGAAGGGGTAGTGAAGGGCTTGTAGCTCCTGTCCAGCATTAGTGTGTCTTATGCTGAGATAGGCGGCCTCTTTTTCCTTACTTCCATCCTTCCATCCTTCCTTCCTTCCTTCCTTCCTTCCTGATTTTTTCTTTACCTCCTCGTGGTTCCTTCCTTCCTTCCTCTTGATTTCTTCCTTCCTCCTGACTTCTTCTTTCCTTCTTTCCTACCTTTCTGATCTCTTCCTTCCTTCCTTTCTTTCTTCCTTCCTTCCTTCCTTCCTTCCTTCCTTCCTTCCCCTTTTCTTCTTCCTTCCCCTCTTCCTTCCTTCCTTCGTCGTTCTCTGATTTTCTTCTTTTGATTTTTTTACTTATTCTTCTTCTCGTCTTCTTACTGCTCTTCCACTGTTCTTTCCTCTGCTTTATAATCCTCTCTTTCCTCCCCCTCCTCCTCTCCTCTTCCTCTTCTTCCTCCTCTTCCTCCCCCTAGTGCTGTTAAGGAGAGGACACGCTGGGGAAAAAAATATTGTGTGTTGAGGAAAATAGAGAGAGAGAGAGAGAGAGAGAGAGATCCCATTCATACATTGCAGCATACCAGCCGTATAACATGTATTAACCTGTATCATGTATATCTTAATGTATAATATAAATGTGTATTAATATGTATCTTTGTTATGTATTACCGTGTATTATGTAATGTATTAATTATTGTGTGTCTCTCTCTCTTTCCCAGGTATGTGTCACTAATTGGAGGTTGTCTCAGGTGTGCTTATTCAGTCTCTTCTCTTTTTGACGGTAGGTGGGTCATTTCTCTCTCTCTCTCTCTCTCTCTCTCTCTCTCTCTCTCTCTCTCTCCTTCCTTCCTTCCTTCCTTCCTTCCTGCTCCCCCCCCCTCTCTCTATCTCAGGTAATGTTTTGTCTAGGCAGGCCGCCACACACCTCTTTCATGTTGAACCTCTAAAAAAAATATAAAAAAAGACCCATTGCTGAGCTGGTCTGTCTCTTGTTCAGGAGGATGAAAAAACGTCATTGCTCTAGCGAGGTCTTTTGTTGTTGTTGTGTTTCGCTATTGTTCCGTAATGAAGTCTTTAATTGTTCGTCTTTAATTGTTCCAGTGGGGTCTTTTGTTGTTGTTGTGTTTCGCTATTGTTCCGTAATGAAGTCTTTAATTGTTCGTCTTTAATTGTTCCAGTGGGGTCTTTTGTTGTGTGTTGTTGTTGTTGTGTTTCGCTATTGTTCCGTAATGAAGTCTTACATTTTTTTTCTTTTTTTTTTAACCGAAAGTAGGAAAATAATGACCACTGTTCTCTGTTCGAATACTTATCTAGGAAGGGTGGGGGGGTGGGGGGTGTTGGGGGTAGGAGGGGTGTTAGGAGGAGTGGTGGGATGGGTTAGGGTGTGGGAGGGGGAAGTGGGGTGGTGGGATGGGTGGGTTGGGAGGGAAGTGGAAAGGAATAACAATATGGAAAGAGTAGAAGAAGGAGGGGGGGGATAACTTGGGAGAGGGAAAGAGAAGAGAGAGGCGAGGAAAAGAAACAGAGAGCAAGAGGAGATCAAAAGAAAGAGAGAAAAGAGGGGGAGGGAGGGAGGGAAAGAGAAAGGAAAGACAAAATAGAAGAAGTGGGAAGTTAAGATTGTGTCCCATTTAAAAAGAGAGAGAGAGAGAGAGAGACAGACAGACAGACAGACAGACAGAGACACAGACAGACAAGCAGACAGAAAATAACAGTAGAGGCAAATAAATACTCAGGTGTACATTGTTAATTAAGACAAAAGTAATATGTAAAATGGATAGATGGATAGATAAAGGATATATTGGATAAAAATTGGATTTATTTTCATTTTTCACTATCCACACGAGAGCTGGTGGATGGTTGGTGGTAAATTGTGGTTGGTGGTAAATTGTAGTTGGTGGTAAATTGTGGTTGTTGGTAAATTGTGGTTGTTGGTAAATTGTAGTTGGTGGTAAATTGTAGTTGGTGGTAAATTGTGGTTGTTTGGTTGAAGTTGGTACGTATACCTATTCAATATATCCAATTACTCAACCTGACAATCATCCATCTGCCGCAATCCCTCACCCGTCAACCACACTATACTATAAGTCACCCAAACACTCACTACCACCACTAAACTACCACCACTACCACCACCACACCCAGCCAGGAAGGAGCTAACTAACTTGTTGCTGATGGTGGTAGTGGTGGTGGAGGGGATGGTGGTAGTGGGGGTGGTAGTGGTGAGGGTGGTGGTGGAAAGGATGGTTGTGGTAGTAGTAGTGGTGGTGGGAGTGGTGGAGGGGGTAGTGGTTGGGGAGACAGCGTGTATTGTTGACAGTTTGCTTTTCTCACTGATGGGAGTGTAACACACACACACACACACACACACACACACAGGATTGTTCGTTCATTACCATCATCCCCAGCAGGCTAGGGGGGAGATTTGTTTGATGTGTGAGTATTTGTTGCGTCACACATGGAGAGATCCATCACTAGAGGATGACGTCATATAAGAAAATTTTAAAAGGTGACCTTGCAGGCTGTCACATACAGGTCACATCTGCTGAGCAGCAGCGGGAGGAGATTGACGGAGGGGGGATGAGTAGAGGGATGGAGAGGTAGGTGAGGTGGTGGTGGTGGTGGTGGTGGGGGTTAAAGTCAGGATCAGTCGTAGGATAACTGGGATTGAAGCGTGGATATAACGATTAAAACAGGATATTAACGTGATCCTGGGTGGTCCTGGGGTGGGGTGGGGGCAGGGGGTGAGGGAGCAGGGTGGGGTGGGTGGGTTGGGGTGATCTGGGTAGGGGTTGAGGGTGGGCGTGGGGGTGGGGGTGGGCAGGGGGTGTCTAATTGGCTGAGTAGGTGTATTAATTATCTGGTGGGAAAAATGTGGTGGGGAGATGAGGTGAGGTGAGGGAACAGGTGAGGGATGGAGGAGGGAGGGGGTCTTGTAGTAGGTGTGAGGAGGAGGAAAGGGGGTCTTTCTCCTTAGTCTTTTCTTATTTCCCAGTCTCACTCTCCCAGTCTTTGTATCTCCTCCTCCCTCAGTCTCAGCCAGTCTCTTTCACCTCTCAGTCTCTATCTCTCCTCACTTGTCTCTCGTCACATGAGATAAATGTCGACCTTGAAAGACAAAATGTTGGGCAAGTGTGGTCGGCCATTTGGAAACTCGGTGTAATGGTGAGGTGATGAGGGCGTGGGAAGGGTGATGAAGGCGTGGGGGAGGGGTGATGAGGGCGGGAAGGGTGATGAAGGCGTGGGGGAGGGGTGATGAGGGCGTGGGGAGGGTGATGAGGGCGTGGGGAGGTGATGAGGGCGTAAGGGTGATGAAGGCGTGGGAGGGTGATGAGGGCGTGGGAAGGGTGATGAGGGCGGAAAGGGTGATGAGGGCGGGAAGGGTGATGAAGGTGGGGAGGGTGATGAGGGGAGGGGAAGGGTGATGAAGGTGGGGGGGTGATGAGGTGGAAGGGTGATGAAGGCGTGGGAGGTGAAGGAGGGCGTGGAAGGGGTGATGAAGGCGGGGAGGGTGATGAGGGCGGGGAAGGGTGATGAAGGCGGGGAGGGTGATGAGGGCGGGAAGGGGATGAAGGTGGGGAGGGTGATGAGGGCGTGGGAAGGGTGATGAAGGCGGGAGGGTGATGAGGGCGGGGAGGGTGATGAGGGCGTGGGAAGGGTGATGAAGGCGTGGGGAGGGTGATGAGGGCGTGGGAAGGGTGATGAAGGCGGGGAGGGGTGATGAGGGCGTGGGAAGGGTGATGAAGGCGTGGGGAGGGTGGAGAGGCGTGAAGGGTGATGAAGGCGTGGGAGGGTGATGAAGGCGTGGGGAGGGTGATGAGGGCGGGGAGGGTGATGAGGTGTGAAGGGTGATGAGGGCGTGGAAAGGGTGATGAGGGCGGGAAGGGTGATAAGGTGGGGAGGGTGATGAGGGCGTGGGGAGGTGATGAAGGCGTGGAAGGTGATGAGGGGCGTGGGGAGGGGTGATGAGGGCGTGGGAAGGGTGATGAAGGCGTGGGGAGGGTGATGAGGCGGGAAGGGTGATGAAGGCGGGGAAGGTGATAAGGCGTGGAGGTGATGAGGGTGTGAGGGTGATGAAGGCGTGGGAGGGAGATGAGGGCGGGAAGGGTGATGAAGGGGGAGGGTGATGAGGGAAGGGTGATGAAGGCGGGAGGTGAGAGCGTGTGTGGGGAGGGTGATGAAGGCGTGGAGGGTGATGATGGGAAGGGTGATGAAGGCGTGGAAGGGTGATGAAGGTGGGAGGGGTGATGAGGGTGTGGGAAGGGTGATGAGGGCGTGGGAAGGGTGATGAAGGCGTGGGGAGGGTGATGAGGGCGTGGGAAGGGTGATGAAGGCGTGGGAGGGTGATGAGGGCGTGAAGGGTGATGAAGGCGTGAAGGTGATGAAGGCGTGGAGGGTGATGAGGGTGTGGGAAGGGTGATGAAGGCGTGGGGAGGGTGATGAGGGCGGGGAAGGTGATGAAGGCGTGGGGAGGGTGATGAGGGGGGAAGGTGATGAAGGCGGAGGTGATGAGGGCGTGGGAAGGTGATGAAGGTGGGGAGGGTGGTGAAGGGCGTGGAGGGTGTGAAGGCGGGGAGGGTGATGAGGGCGGGAAGGTGATGAAGGCGTGGAGGGTGGTGGGAGGGTGATGAGGGCGGGGGGTGAGATGAAGGCGTGGGGAGGGTGATGAGGGCGTGGGAAGGTGATGAAGGCGTGGGGAGTGGGGTGATGAGGGCGGGAAGGGTGATGAAGGCGTGGGGAGGGTGATGAGGGCGTGGAAGGGTGATGAAGGCGTGGAGGTGATGAGGGCGTGGAAGGGTGATGAAGGTGGGGGAGGGTGATGAGGCGTGGGAAGGTGATGAAGGCGTGGAGGGTGATGATGAGGCGGGGAAGGGTGATGAAGGTGTGGGGAGGGTGATGAGGGCGTGGAAGGGTGATGAAGGCGTGGGAGGTGATGAGGGCGTGGGGGTGGTGAAGGTGTGGGGAGGGGTGATGAGGGCGGGAAGGGGTGATGAAGGGGAGGGGTGATGAGGGCGGGGAAGGGTGATGAAGGCGGGGAGGGGTGATGAGGGCGTGAAGGTAGAAGGCTGGGGGAGGGGTGATGAGGGCGTGGGAAGGTGATGAAGGCGTGGGGAGGGTGATGAGGCGTGGGAAGGTGATGAAGGGGGTGGAGGGTGAGAGGGGTGGAAGGGTGATGAAGGCGGGGAGGGGTGATGAGGGCGTGGGAAGGGTGATGAAGGCGTGGGAAGGGGTGATGAAGGCGTGGAAGGGTGATGAAGGCGTGGGGAGGGGTGATGAGGGCGTGGGAAGGGTGATGAAGGCGTGGGGAGGGTGATGAGGGCGGGAAGGGTGATGAAGGCGTGGGAGGGTGATGGTGGCGGGAAGGTGATGAAGGTGGAGGGTGATGAGGGCGTTGGAAGGGTGATGAAGGCGTGGGGAGGGTGATGAGGGCGTGGGAAGGTGATGAAGGCGTGGGGGGAGGGGTGATGAGGGCGGGGAGGGTGATGAGGGCGGGAAGGGTGATGAAGGCGTGGGGAGGGTGGTGAAAGGTAGGAAGGGTGGTGAAGGAGGAGGGTGGTGAAGGCGTGGGAAGGGTGATAAGGATGTGGGGAGGTGGTGAAAGGTGAAGGGTGGTGAAGGAGTGGGGAGGGTGGGTGAGGAAGGGTGATGAGGGCGTGGGAAGGGTGATGAAGGGGGAAGGGTGATGAGGCGTGGGAAGGGTGGTGAAGGCGGAAGGGTGATGAAGGCGTGAAGGGTGATGAGGGCGTGAAGGGTGGTGAAGGCGTGGGAAGGGTGATGAGGGCGTGGGAAGGGTGGATATGCGGGAGGTGATGAAGGCGGGAAGGTGGTGAAGGCGTGGAAGGGTAGAAGGCGTGAAGGTGATGAGGGCGGGAAGGTGATGAGGGCGTGGAAGGGTGATGAGGGCGTGGAAGGATGAAGGCGTGGAAGGGTGATGAGGGGAAGGGTGGTGAAGGCGTGGAAGGTGATGAGGGCGTGGGAAGGGTGATGAGGGCGGGAAGGGTGAATGAAGGCGTGGAAGGTGATGAGGGCGTGAAGGGTGATGAAGACGTGGGAAGGGGTGATGAGGGCGTGGGAAGGGTGATGAGGGCGTGGGAAGGGTGATGAAGGCGTGGGAAGGTGATGAAGGCGGGAAGGTGATGAAGGCGTGGGAAGGGTGGGATGAGGCGTGGGAAGGGGATGAGGGCGTGAAGGGTGATGAGGGCGTGGAAGGTGATGAAGGCGTGAAGGGTGATGAGGGCGTGGGAAGGGTGGTGAAGGCGGGAAGGGTGGTGAAGGCGTGGGAAGGTGATGAGGCGTGGGGAAGGGTGAGAGGGCGTGGGAAGGGTGGTGAATATGTGGGAAGGGTGATGAGGGCGTGGAAGGGTGATGAGGGCGTGAAGGTGATGAGGGCGTGGAAGGGTGGTGAAGGCGTGGGAAGAGGATGAGGGCGTGGGAAGGGTGGTGAAGGCGTAAGGGTGGTGAGGGCGGAAGGGTGATGAAGGCGGGAAGAGGATGAGGGCGGGAAGGTGATGAGGGCGGGAAGGGTGGTGAAGGCGTGGGAAGAGTGATGAGGGCGTGAAGGGGTGGATGAGGGCGGGGGTGGTGAAGGCGGGAAGAGTGATGAGGGCGTGAAGGGTGATGAGGGCGTGAAGGGTGGTGAAGGCGTGGGAAGGGTGGTGGGAGGGCGGGAAGGGTGAGAAGGCGTGGAAGGGTGATGAGGGCGTGGGGAAGGGTGGTGAATAAGTGTGAAGGGTGATGAAGGCGTGAAGGTGATGAGGGCGTGGAAGGGTGGTGAATAGTGAAGGGTGGTGAGGGCGGGAAGGGTGGTGAATAAGGGAAGGGTGATGAGGGCGTGGGAAGGGTGATGAGGGCGTGAAGGTGGTGGGGTGGTGAAGGGTGGTGAAGGCGTGGGAAGGTGGTGGTGAAGGCGGGAAGGGTGATGAGGGCGGGGAAGGGTGGTGAAGGCGTGGGAAGGGTGATGAAGGCGTGAAGGGTGGTGAAGGCGGGGAAGGGCAGAAGGCGTGAAGGGTGGTGAAGGCGGGAAGGGTGGTGAAGGCGGGAAGGGTGATGAGGCGTGGGAAGGGTGATGAGGCGTGGGAAGGGTGGTGAAGGCGGAAGGGTGGTGAAGGCGTGAAGGGTGGTGAAGGCGGGAAGGGATGAGGGCGGGAAGGGTGGTGAGGTGAAGGGTGGTGAAGGCGGGAAGGTGGTGGAAGGCGTGGAAGGTGGTGAAGGCGTGGGAAGGGTGGTGAAGGCGTGAAGGGTGATGAGGGCGGGAAGGGTGGTGAAGGCGTGAAGGGTGATGAGGGGGGAAGGGTGGTGAAGGCGTGGAAGCGTCATATATGTGTATATATTATTCATATATTACAGTAAATATACGATATACTATATTTTGACGCATATAACACAATAATGTTATATTATATGTCATTATTTATACTTATTATATATTGGTCTGCTATACTATATTTTACCGGTTATATAAAACTTAGGGAGTATATAACCTCTTGTCGGATATATAATGACTTCAATATTATATTACATTGGTCATATAGAATGATATATAGATTCAATATATTTATAAAATAACTGATATATTACAATAGAATATATCAGGCTATATTAATCTCGACTATATCATCTCCCACACATATATAATTTTAGCCTGATATACCACCACAGCCTGGCGAGTTAGTTAATATTGGTATATTTTATATAACGCGGTGAGTGTAATGCCTGATATATTATTAATATATGTCATACAACAGTAGTTTCTTGTACTAATATCGTGTTAATGTCATGTTACTGGAATATATCACGGTTGTATGATTATCATTCTCGGCTGATATAATTTAACGTTAAAAAGTGTATCATGTTAATATCACACCTGCTGTAAAGGTTGCTCAAAAAAACATTAACTGGAACTCTTGTTCTGTCTGATGACGTATGAGTAAGGCTGCTATTGGTGTTTTTGTTTTTTATTTGATTTTTTATTTTTTTTGGGGGTTGTTTGGTGATTTATTTGTTTATTTGTTTTTTGTTCTTGTTTGTTTTTATGGATGATAATTTTTTGTTTTTAATTGTTGTGATTTTATTTGACTTGGCAGACAGACAGACAGACAGACAGACAAGAGATAACACGCCTAACCGAACTAGCTAATAATGA
>NW_024724038.1:0-5474 GCF_018991925.1 Homarus americanus | reverse complement strand
CCAGCTATATCAGCCAGGAAGAAGTAATTGAACCACCTCCTGCCTCAACATACACTTTTCTACATAAAACATTACTAGAGGAATAAAGATGAGAGTGACCAACCAGCTCCACTAAGAACCTGGCAGGCCTCTCCATACAGTGTACCTTTAGACTAACACAACTAACACTTAACTAACACCTCAAAAAAAAAAATAAAATAAAATAAAATGTGACTACCCTCCCAGTTACACAAGGACCTGGGCGGGCTCACTAACTCCAACAATAACAAATAATAATAATAAGCAGCATTATATAAATAAACCAATATTAATACAAAGGTCTGACGACCCAAGGGAGTAGAACAAAGACAAAATACCAATAAGAAAGATGAGCCCAGATTCTTTCTACTCCTACTGTATTTCAGTTTCACCACTTTTCCTTCAACTCCTAATAATCTTCTTTCACCTCTTAACTAAAGACTTCGTATCGTATCGTACAAAACCCACATCAAGACAGTACAATGATTACTGGTACTACTGTCCCAGGGTGAAAGAACTCAACCACAGAGTGAACATGGCCTGAAGAAACTACAGGAGACATCCCACGGCAACAAACAGACATCTCCTGCAAGTCATAGTTAAGGATACCAGGGAAGAGAAGGAAGAAATAAAAAACGTAAGCTGGCTCAAGTGGTGCTCCGAACTGAACGAGCACACCTCCCTTGGCAAGATGTGGGCCCAGATCCGAAGGGCATCTGGGAAGGCAACACCACCACCACCAACCCATCCCAACCCAGAAGAGGAAGCCGAGAGACTTGCAAAACTGTTCTCTGACCGAGCAGCAACGAAAAACCTCCCGAGACAGGCGGAGGAGACACAACGGTGTCTGCGACAGGTCA
Organism: Homarus americanus; assembly: GCF_018991925.1. Classification (NCBI taxonomy): domain Eukaryota; kingdom Metazoa; phylum Arthropoda; class Malacostraca; order Decapoda; family Nephropidae; genus Homarus; species Homarus americanus. Next base: position 4,596 of record NW_024724038.1, on the reverse strand, counting down.
GACTCCAGATGATCGAAGAGGCCTGCAACAGTGAAGATGACACTGACAGACCATTCAACCAGCAAGAACTCCAGAAGTCGCTAAAACGAAGCAAGGACACAGCACCAGGGGCCGACAGGATAACCTACTCCATGCTTTCTCATGCCGGTACAGCCGGACACGAGGCTCTGCTACAAGCCATCAATGCTTCGTGGACAGCACAAAGACTCCCACCGGAATGGAAGAAGGCAGATATACAGCCCATTCCGAAGCCCAGAGAACCAGACAAACCGAGGCCCATCTCCCTTCTCAGCTGCATAGCGAAGACGGGAGAAAGAATGGCTCTCAACCGACTCAAGTGAAAAGTAGGCAGCCCACACCCTCACATCTTTGCTTACACCGAGAACACCGGCACAGGCAACAACATCGCCGAGATACTCAGCACAGTGGACAACAATCCAGCTCTGGTGGTCTTCCTCGACCTGGAGAAAGCCTTCGAACTAGCAAATCCCTTGGCCATTACAACTACGCTCGCTAAAAAAGGCGTCAAAGGAAGGTTGCTGGGGTGGATCCAGAACTACCTCACACAGAGAGAAGCACGAGTACGCTTTCAGGGAGCAACCTCAAGCTACAGGGTCCATGAAAACGGAACCCCACAAGGAGGCATCCTCAGTCCAATGCTGTTCAACGTCCTGATGGAAAATCTAGTCAAACTTCCCTTCAGACAAACAGCCAAGCTCCTATGCTATGCAGACGACTTACAGCTTATAGTAAGAGGATCGAACAGACTTGCCAACACGCAACACGCACTCCAACTTATAGAAGAGGAGTGCAACAGACTTGGACTCAAGATAAATCCAGCCAAGTCGAAAGCGATGGCCATCTGCACAGACACACCAGACAAGATGCTCTCCATACAAAACACGCCGGTAGTCTGAACCAACGCCCACCAGTGTCTTGGAATCTGGTTTGACCAGAAACTCACCTTCAAGCTGCAACTCGAGTATCTCAGGCACAGGACGAAGAGCAGACAATATAATGAGGTCGCTCACCAGCAAATCCGCAGGAGCAAACCTTCATGTGCTCAAAGCCTACTACACGGCCGCCATCAGATCGCTGGTAGATTACAGTGCTCCAGCACTCATTGGACTGAGAGAAGACCAAATAGCTAAGCTAGAAGTCATCCAAAACAATGCTCTCAGGACCATGCTCGGAGCACCCATGTGGACCAGAATTTGCAATCTGCAAATGGAAACCGAACTACCACCCCTGGCAGTACGAGTCAAGCAGGTGACAGCTGGTCTCCTCGCCAAAATCTGTAGAGCAGACAAGCCCACAGTTGCCAAGATTCGAATCAGCGCCTCCCTCCACCTCGACCACAGAGTGCGAGGGGCCACCTGGTCGCACGAGGCAAGCGAGGTCATCCGACACCTGCAAGCAGAAACACTCGTCAAGAACAACCAAGACACACGAGACAATGGTTACACTGTTCCTCCACCATGGAGCCCTCCACCAGCCACTCTCAAATTCACCGACCTCGGCGATAGTAAAGCCAACCTCCAGAAGGAGGACCTTAAAAAAATAACCCTCCAAGCCATAGCCACCGAGACACCGGCTGATGCAGCATCATACTTCACAGACGGCTCGGTGGACCCAAAACATCATAGATCCGGAGCGGCCTTCTACACCCAAGGTCAGACCCTCCAATGGAGACTTTCCAATGACTGCTCCACCCTACAAACAGAACTGGTAGCAATCTCAAAGGCCCTACAACACGCTGCAACACAACACAACAAGTCCATCATAATCCACACGGACTCGAAATCGGCCATGCAGGCGCTGCAACACAGTCAACCAAGAGACAACGTCCACATCATCACCTCGATCCTCGCACAGCTACAGGAATTCCAAAGCCAAAACCGACCAGTCGTCTTACACTGGATTCCCAGTCATGTAGGATTACATGGACAGAGAGAGGCTTAAATATACAGGGTGACCTTATTAAACATGAGGTCAGGTCATAATGATGTCATCCACTAATCCCCACACCAACACCCACGTAGTGGAGCTTAAGAGAAAGGGGGCGACGTGACTAGTCAGGTCTTTTCCCGTGTGATTTTATCAAGATTTATCTTATCCACGTTTTCATTGTGGATCTACATGAAATATATATATATATATTATATATATATATATATATATATATATATATATATATATATATATATATATATATATATATATATATATATATATATATATATATATATTATATATGCAAGTAAATCACTGTAGTTGCTCGTGATCCAGGTATATGCTGATAACCACAAGGAAAGAAGAAAACACGAAGTTCCCAAGCGCTTTCGTGTAATTCACATCTTCAGGGGTGAGTACAGACTAAGGAGAGTAAGAGTACGGAGTCATTAGTTATGAGGTGAAAGAAGATTATTAGGGGTTGAAGAAAATGTGGTGAAACTGAAATACAGTAGGAGTAGAAAGAATCTGGGCTCAACCAGATCGCTTCATCTTTCCTATTGGTGTTTTATCTTTGTTCTGCTCCCTTGGGTCGTCAGACCTTTGTATTAATATTGGATTCTTTATATAGTGCTGCTTATTATTATTATTATTATTATTATTATTATTATTATTATTATTATTATTATATTTCATTTTTTTAATATACAGTATACTGCGATGGAGTTAGTGAGCCCGCCCAGGTCCTTGTGTAGCTGGGAGGGTAGTCGCATTTTTTTTTTTTTTTGCTAAGGTGTTGGTTAAATGTTAGTTGTGTTAGTTGAAAGGTACACTGTATGGTGAGGCCTGCCAGGTTCTTAGTGGAGCTGGTAGGTCACTCTCATCTTTTATTTTCTCTATTAATGTTTTATGTGTACATGTGTATATTGGGCCGGAGGTGGTTCAATTACTTCTTCCTGGCTGATGTAGCTGGGAGGGTAATCACATTATTATTATTTTTTTTTTCGATGAAGTTAGTGAGCCCGCCCAGGTCCTTGTGTAGCTGTGAGGGTAATCACATTTTTTTTTTCTGATAAGGTGTTAGTTAAGTGTTAGTTATGTTAGTCTAAAGGTACACTGTATGGAGAGGCCTGCCAGGCCCTTAGTGGAGTTGGTAGGTCACTCTCATCTTTTGTTCTCTCTATTAATGTTTTATATGTATATTGGGGCAGGAGATGGTTCAATTGCTTTCTTCCTGGCTGATTTAAACCAACTGTGTTCTTGGAATTCTTCGTTGTCTATATTATTTATCCAGTTTTGGTATGTTTCTGTGTTAAGTTCAGTCACTTTTTTCCAAATATTTGCAGCTTTGTTGTGTATTTCTACATTTATTGCTAGGAGGTTTGCTCTCTTGTGTAGCTGTTCATTATTGATGCGGTCTGTATATTTTATGTTATATATAAATCTGAGGGCTATATTTTGTACTGTTTGTGTTCGTGTTCTGGGTATTAAGTTCAATATACAGGAGCGAACACAAACACCTGTATAATTTGTAGGTTCGATTTACTGGATAAGAGATATGTACACAAGGGGAGTAGCGCTCTTCAACCTGTCCGCTGGTCAACTGCTCTACAGACGACGTATGGCAAGTGATACATTAACAGCTTCCATACGTCGCCAGGCACATTAATTAGGCATGTGGGACATCTTAAATATATTGCCACACGCTACTAGCTAGGCTGAATAAATAATATATATAAATGGAGCACATACATAATATACATACAGTTTGTAACCTTTTAATGCTCGTTTTACTAAGGGTGTTCAATGGGATGGGTGGGTAGTCCATAATTGATTTGACAAGGGTTATATAAATCTTTCTTTTGTTATTAATGCTAAGGTTCTTAAAGCGTTTTGTTTTTTATAATCTTATTCTTGCCTGTCGTTCTTTATCTTTTAAGTATGTTATATATCCTCTTTTTGTTAGTTTTAGTCCAAGCATCCTGCCTTCAGTGTCGTATGGGTATAGTTCCTGGTCGACTATTACTGGACTTGTTTTGATCTTGGCTATTGGTATTATCTTGAATTTGTTCTTATTTGTCCTGATTTTCCATTTTTTCTCAAAATCATTTATATTTTTTATCGCTCTTACTGTGTAGAGTGCCATAAATTGGGTTGATTTTCCTGGGTATGATACTATTTGAGTAATATCATCAGCAAACATTACATATTCGCTAAAGGGGGTAGGTTGAGGTGTGTCTGAGGTATAAATTGTATATAGTGTTGGAGAAAGGCATCTTCCTTGAGGTACTCCACTCTCAAGATTAAACATAGTTCCCATAAAGTTTCCAATTTGAATTTGTGCTCTCCTATCATCTAAATAGTTACACAATATTCTTAGCAAGTATTCGTTAAGTCCCAGTTTTAATATTTTATATTTTAAGCCTAAATGCCAAACTTTATCAAAAGCCTTAGAAACGTCCCTTAAAATTATATTGATCTGGTTCCCCTTGCTTTTTTCTATTGCAATTATTTCCGTTATTGTAGCTATTGCAGTTAGGGTATTTCTATTGGGCATAAATCCATGTTGTCTATTGTTAGTTTTCCCATGTTGTGTTAAAAAGGTTATAAGTCTTGAATTTAAAATTTTTTCCAGTAGTTTCC
>NW_024724037.1:0-13826 GCF_018991925.1 Homarus americanus | reverse complement strand
CAGCTTTCGGGAGGCAGCTTTGGCAATGTTGAGGATGTGTGGTTTCCGTGACATATTAAAGGAAATGGTGAGGCCTAGCATATCTATTTTAGAATTTGGCAAAATGATTGCGTCCTGAAATGTGATTGCTGGGAGATCATCTAATTTGGAAAGTGTAATTGGTAAATACTGTCTTTTATTACTATTGAATTTAACCAAGTTTCCACCTCCCCATTCGGAGATGCTGCACAGATCTGCATTGATACATATAATGATATCAGCTTTAGAAACATCTAGTTTGAAAATTAGGTGGAAGTGAAAAATGTGAAGAAGAGTGAAGAGTAGAATCATCAGCGTAAGAATGGACAAAATTAGTCGTAGCGTAAAGTAAGTCATTGATAAAAAGAATAAAGAGAGTAAGTGAAAGAATAGAACCCTGTGGGACAACACTATTGGTAGAGAAAGAGCGAGAGATCGATCCCTCGACAACAACTGCCATAGATCGGTTCTCAAGGAAGCTAGAGATTAGAGAACAAAGTTGGGGAGAGAAACCATATGAGGGAAGTTTAGAAAGTAAAGACTTGTGCCATACCCTGTCAAATACTTTGGAGATGTCGAGGGCCACGACGAAAGTTTCCCCATAATCCCTAAGAGAGGATGACCAAAGATGGGTGCAGTAGGAGAGCAGATCACCAGTAGATCTCGCCTGCTGAAAGCCATACTGGTGATCCGACAAAAGAGAAATGAGTTCAGGTGACGGAGAAAATGAGAGTTTAAGATAGTTTTGAAAATCTTAGAGAGGGATGAAGTTGGGGCGATAGTTGGAGGGATTAGAATGGTCACCCTTCTTCAGGTTGGGCTGAACCGAGGCATGCTTCCAAGAAGAAGGAAAAGTTTGGGTTTGGAAGCAAAGGCGAAAGAGGCGAGCAAGTACAGGGGACGGATTTCAGCACACACTCTCAGACCACAAGGGGGTATTTCGTCCGGTCCATGCGCCTTACTCACATCCAACCTGGATAACACACCAGCAACCCTACGAGTGGAGATTGTAGGAAAGTGCATAGGTTCAGTAGGTGGAGCTGGGGTAGGAGGGATAGAATTGGAATCGTCTAAGGTGGAGTTAGAGGAGAATAAGGTGCCAAAGAGATTGGCTTTATCAGGGGGAGAGTTGGCTATAGAGTTATCAGGTCGGAAGAGAGGAGGAAAAGAGGGAGTGCAGAAGTTATTACAGATGTTTTTGGTTAAGGACCAGAAGGATTTACTAGAAGAAGAGTTAGTCAGGACAGCTTTTTTCTTTTTATAAAATTCCGTTTTGCCCTACGAAGAATAGCCTTACAACGATTCCTAGAAGTAATGAAAGAGGTGTGGGTAACAGGAGAAGGAGATAGTTTCATAGCTTGAGATGCCCTAACTCTCTCCCTACATGCAAGAGAGCAAGAGCGATCAAACCATGATTTTAAAGTGAAAGTTTTGGTAGAAGATGGGATAAATGAACTCATACCACCCTGTATAACCCCAGCAATGCTGTCAGCACATACCGAGGCGTCCCGAGTGGAAAAACAACATTCATCCCAAGGAAAGTCGGTGAAGAATTCTCGCATGGATTGCCAGCTTGCCGTCGATAGTTCCATAGTATTCGTAAGCTACATACGCACAACCCTGAATCCACACACACACATACACGCGCACACTCACATACGTACACGCACAAATACAGACATACGTGCACACACATGAACACGTGCGCACATACACATCCACATGTTCACAAGCACACCTGCACGCACATACATACAAATGCACACACACACACACACGCACACACACACATATATATATATATATATATATATATATATATATATATATATATATATATATATATATATATATATATATATATATATATATATATATATATATATATATATATATATATATACAGTATATATCTCTTGATAAAATCACACGGAAAAGGGAAACAACGGAGCACCTTAGCTTTCGTCTTTATTCAAGACATCTTCAGAGGCAACTGGATTACATGGACAGAGAGAGGCTTAAATATACAGGGTGACCTTAAAAACATGAGGTCAGGTCATAATGATGTCATCCACTAATCCCCACACCAACACACATAGGACACGGTAATGAGAACAACGTCGGTGTGGCGCTGTATGACAACATCAGAAGGGGAAAACTGCAACACCTCGGGCCAGATTTCCCGACATTGATCAGACGTGCCAGTGCCACAACACCCGACATAATCCTCTCTAACAACGAGGCCGTCCTGAACAGGCACGTTACCGCCGGACCCATCAGTACCAGCGATCACCTGCCAGTCGTCGTGACGCTCTCATCCAATCCCATTATGATCCCCGCCAACATCAGGTCAAACCTCAAACGGGCAGACTGGGACTCCTTCAAGGAGTCTCTCAGTCTCAAGCAGGGGAGAAACCTGGAAGAAGCCAGCCCCAATGACATCGACGACGCGGTCGAACAATGGTACACGGATGTGAAGACGGAGATGGACAACAACATCCCGACCACCAGTTACAGGACCATTCCCCATCCTCACACTAGTCACCAGCTGAGGCAGCTCAGTGTCCAGTACGATCACGTGAGACAGCTAGCCAGTATCCGCGGGTGGACGCAGGAGCTGAGAGACCGGTACCGAGAGCTACAGACGGACATCCAGCACGAGAGCAAACGTCTACATGAACAAAAGTGGGCCGCCTTGGTGTGGGAGGCAGCCAACAATTTCCGCGATTCTGCTGCATTCTGGAAAGGGATCAAGTGACTGATGGGTTCCACCTCTAGCACGGTCCCTTACCTGCTCGACCAAAACAACATGAAAATATTCGAGGAGGAAAACCAAGAACAACTACATCGGCGATATTTACGGAAGATCTTTACCATTAGTGAACAGGAGAACGAGGGCTTCGACAGGGAGTTTGAGGAGGACATTTTAGGTCAGTTGCAGGACCATGAGCACCTGCTCCAGCCGCTCCCACGGACTGACTTCACTAGACTGGTGGACGGAAGCTACCTGACGGAGCGCATAGTTCCTACAGATGTGTCAGCCGTCATAAATGGTTTAAAAACAAATCATCTGGGCAAAGTCACATTAACAAGAAGATCCTGGCTCAACTCCCTGACAACATGATAGAGAGGCTTGCTCATATATGCAACGCCTGCCTCGCCTCGGGATACTTCCCTAAGATGTTCAAAATCGCCGTTATTCGCCTCATACCAAAAGCAGGGAAGCCCCCAAACAAAGTCGAAAACTTTCGACCAATATCGCTGCTAGAGGTACCTGCCAAAATCTTCGAAAAAATAGTAAACAAACGATTGCGGATGTATCTGGAGGACGAAGACGTGCATAATCCCCGCCAGTTCGGCTTCCGTCAGTACCGAGGCACATCCACCGCTATAGTTCAGGCCTACGAGCAGATCGCCAATGCCATGACTGGCCGCCTGCAGTGCAAAATAGTACTGAGGGACGTCAGCAAGGCGTTTGACAAAGTTTGGCACGTGGGGCTGCAGTATAAGATCATGCAACTGGGGCTACCCGAAAACCTGACGCGCCTGCTGTGCTACTTCATTACGGACCGCAGAGCCAAAATCAAGATGCAAGAACATTTTGGAAAAGAATTCTCACTCTCGAGCGGCGTGCCTCAGGGCACTTGTCTCTCACCAACCCTTTACACACTCTACACGGCTGACCTGCCACCCCCAATCGTCGGCAGCGAGTACTTCATGTATGCCGACGATGTAACACAGATCGTCACCTGCCCAGGAAGGTCCACGGCAAGGATGGCGCGACTCACTGCTCGGGCAATACAGGATATCTCGGAGTATGAACATAAATGGAAAATAAAAACAAACAAAACGAAATTCGAGGTCATACTCATAGCCAAATTCAAGCCGGTGCCATTGATGATCGACGACGAAGAAATTGAATACTCTAAACAAGGCAGGTTGCTCGGCCTCATCATCTCTCGGACGGGCATCATTCCCCACGTGAAGGACAGACAAAATATAGTCAAATTCGCCGCAGTCAAATTAAAACGTTTTAAACTGATGCCTGAGAAGATACAAGTTCACCTGTACAAGGCTCTGGTGAGGCCTGTGTTGGAGTATCCACATATACCACTCGTCACACTCGGGACGACTAGACTACAACAACTACAGAGCTTCCAAAACAAGTGTCTGAGGTCAGCCAGTGGCCAAGCGCCACCCTACCAGGAGACAGTGGAAACCATCCACCTAAGAAATAAAACAGAGGCTCTCAACGTCAGGTTCCATCGCCAAGGGAAGAAGGTTTGGGACAATCTCCTGGACGACCCTCACAGCCCAGACCACCTCCGCGGGGAAGACATCAACGGAGGGAGACCCCACGCCTGGTGGCCCCGGAGTCTGCCCGCACTACAACAACCCAACACGAAACCCATCTACAGTATGTCCGCCACAGTGATCCACCTTAGATTAAAACTTAGATGATATAAGTTCACATTTAACAAGTCACAATCTAATGAGTCCATAACGTATAAGATTTTAATAAACTTGTAATTGTAAAATCAATCTAGTCATTGTCTACTAAAGTAACCATTGTGCAACCTCATCCTAAATGCTAGGTTAGCTTAGTTAGCCAACAAACTCTTCAATATGTAAAACAAGGGGTGCCGTCCCCCTCTGTTTAACTCATTAAACTTCTTTTCCAACCTTTCCCCCCACGACTATATGTTGTGACTTCTCCATCCCTCGTCCCTCATGTCTGGCTGTGCCTTGAGCCCCAGCATGCCTTCCATTCATTCCCCACCTTAACAAAAAAAAAAAACCTGTTAAACTGTTTGTTTTGTTTTGTACGAATATACAGTTCCATTACGATCGAAGTTTTATCGGATACGTGATACAGTGTGATATATTTAGTGAAACTTTATTGGATATTAATTAACAGAAATCCACTTAGAAAGAAAAGTGAAACTACTGCATAAGTGCCAGTCATGCTACCTCCCTCTTATGATAACTCGCTCGCCGCACCTTGTGTAACGCACTAAGAAGAGAAGCTGTAGTCAAATACTGACTCAGGCGACCCTCTACTTGTGCAGAGCCAGAGGAAGTTAACATCATTATGATTCAGTAATCTTCGTAAGATGTATCCACTCTGAAATACCAGAAACTAACGCTACACTTTTATTGTCATAAGATTCATGTTCATCATCACTACGCTCGTGCTCAGCCTCGTGGATAATGGAGGAAATACCAGACAGTGAACAAGCTGTTTTAGGGTGAGTGACCTTTGTGTACGTAGGCGAGCTTCTCAACTCTGGCTGTCACTATTTATTTTCCAGGAAGAACAGGGACATGGTCAAATCAAATGTGTGCGTGTGTTAGAGCAAGCAAACGTAATCTTATCTACATAAAGCTACGAGGGAACAGTCTCAATTGTTTCTCTTACTTTAACAACACAACATACATATATCATTTCTCACTATTGATCTTTTTTTAATTTTTGTATTTCTTTATGGTCCTTTATTATTATTATTATTATTATTATTATTATTATTATTATTATTATTATTATTATTATTATTATTATTATTATTATTATTATTATTATCATCGGTGTTGTCATTATATTATTATTGTTAATATATTTTAGCCCCAGGCCCCGATGTGGGATAGTGACCTGGGCCCAGATTCACTGACACTGCTGAAATACGAAGTTAGTAACTGCCGGGAAATCCGAAGTCCATACGAACTACTGTAACACCGATTCACTAACGGTTCAAAACTTAGTTGTGGAGGTCGTACAAACTCTGGCATTAGTTCTTACAATGCCGACAGGTGGCGGTGGTGTGTCTCCTCTTGGTCAATCACTGCGACTGTTACATAACTGAGTAGGAGACGTAAGCCAATCATGTGTCACATTCCTCCGCCTGGGTCAACGCCATCTGGGGTCGGTAACAACACCACCTTGCCGCCTGGGTCAACGCCATCTGGGGGTCGGCAAATTAACCAACACTACCTTGTCGCATCACGACGTTGGAACAAGAGTCAGAAGCCTCAATAACATTTCGATATGCGCACCGTGAAACGTCAACAAAGGTTGTGAGTGAGCTCTCCCTACAATTCCCAATTCTGATGAATTTAGTGAGACGACTACCTTCAGTCTGTTTAGAGAACTAAAGTGGAGCCCAGTTGTAAGCACAGTGTCGCTTGTGAAATTTATAGTTGCTGGACTTAGACAATATTTTAGATAAAATATCTGGACTTCCTGCCTGGACCCTCTGGTCGGTTATTTTCGTATCTACGCATGCGCAGTGCGAAGAGCGTGACGTTGAATGACGTGGTAGTGACGTCGTTGCCTCTCCATCTCGCCTGTGACCGAACACAAGCATTGCACAATGCCTGGGGAGAGTGGTGGGCAGAAACCTATGAAGGCTTTGGCTAAAGAAGAAAAGATTGCCCTACTGAACAACTTAGAAGACGACCTGAGGCTTTCAAGTAGTGAATCAGAAGCAGACAATCCGCGGCCAACAACGATAGAAGTGATAGACAATTTTCAAGAAGTGATTAGTAAGAAAGAAAAGAAGAGGAGGCGAGAGGAGGCGAAGAAAAGTGAAGGAAGCGACAGTGATGAGATCATGAATGATAGGAAGAAAAGGACGACACACACAGAAGGAAGCAGAAAGAATTCAACTGGGAATAAAACACAGCAGGTCTTGACTGAATCCAACACCCTTCAAGAGTCAGACCCCAGTGATTATGACAGTGACGGTATTGTTTCTATGGGAAACACTAGCCACAGTGGAAACAGCAATGCCATGGACCCTATCACCCTGCCCTCTGCCAAACAAACAAGTAAGCTGAATCTCCACTTTCCCAAGGACTCATTAAAATCTGTCGAGGATCGGCTTAATTGGATGATGAAGTACTGCAGACAGCATGGTCCCAACATTCAATTCCGACAGGGTAAGAACCGGAACTTTATCAAGTGTCAGACTCCTGAAGTCTATAAAACCCTTAGTACTGTTGGCTTTGACGGGGTTGTCCTAGTGGCCCCTCCAGCAGACGCTGATGAATGTTGCCACATCCTAGTGAAACGATTCCCCCTATACGCTGACATCGAAGATGCACGTGACTTTAATTCTAATATACTCAGTATACGTCGACATTACCGGGGACACACTCCACAAGCTGCTGTTATTGTCAAGTGGAAGGGAAGGGTATGTCCAACCACTGTGGAAGCCCATCCAATCCTTCCACCACTTTATGCAGAGCCCTATCATCCTGGGCCTGCATTTTGTGTTATCTGCTCTCATTGGGGTCACACCTTCACTGCCTGCTGCCGACGTGATCGTCCTAGATGTCGCTTCTGCTCACGTAACCGCAACTCCGCCGCCTGTGCCCAGAAAATCAAAGACCACCTTAATAGGGGTGGTGTGGGCTATGTAGTTGAGCCCAGGTGCTGTAACTGTGGCGGCCGGCACAATGCTGACTCACGGCAGTGCCCCAGTCGCCCTTCTGTCCCAGGGGAGAGGCCTCCCCAAGGGCTGCGTCTACCACAACGCCCCCCTCAGTCTACTGGGTCACCTGCCCCTGCCTGGCTTCACCAGGCTGCACCACAACAGCACCTACCATTCCCTAACTCAACCACTACTGAGCCTCCTCCCCGTCTCTACTCTGACGCTATCAAGCCTCGTGTTCCCACCAGTTCCCCCCCATAACCCCGTCGCTACTCTGACGCAGTAAAGCCTTGTGCCGCCACCAGTGACCCCCCACAACCCCGTCTCTACCCTGACGCTGTCAAGCCTTGTGCCGCCACCAGTGCCCCCCCACAACCCCGTCTCTACCCTGACGCTGTCAAGCCTTGTGCCGCCACCAGTGCACCCCCACAACCCCGTCTCTACCCTGACGCTGTCAAGCCTTGTGCCGCCACCAGTGTCCCCCCACAACCCGTCTCCAGTGACATGACACAGATCATGTCCCTCTTCCAAGAATTTACCAGTCATGTTGAGAAACTCTTGGTTACACTCTGTACCGCCATCTCCGACCTACACCGCCAACTCCTGCCCTTTGCTGCCACCCAGTCACTCCCCTCTTTTGATTTGACACAAGCTGGTAGTCCCCCTGTGAACCCCCCTGCTCACAGGTTGTGTGTACTGGGGCCCCCGAGCCAAGCCCTGCCTCATCTTTACGTCACGTGGTGCCTCAACCTGTCTACCCACCTCAAGCCTCGCCTGCTCCTGTGTCTGTGCTGTCTCCACCAGGGCTACCTGCTGGACCTGAGGACTCCACCCCCGGCTACCCATACTCCACCGACATGCCGGCACCTAAGGCCCATCCGTCCACGTCAGGGGTAATCAGTCTAATACACCACAATGGATAGCAACGCTACAGGACTGCAGGTACTCACCTGGAACATAAACGGCTTGCAAAGCAAGTTTGGTGCTCTCAAAACCTACGTCTACACTGAAGACGTCGACGTGCTGTGCCTCCAAGAAACGCGGTGTGCTGCTGGTACCTATGTGCTCAGTGGCTACACATGTGTTGAGAGCCCATCCACTCCTGTTCTCCGCATCGACGGACTACCACGAAGCCATGCACGTGGACTACGGATCTACGTCAAGAAGGATGTCCCCAACCAACCTCTCGACGTCCACTTTGATGACGACACCACCGACGCACATGCCATCACAATCACAATAAAAGGTATGTCCCTCAATATTGTCAATGTCTATGTGCCTCCCTCCACCCCTACTGTACCTATCCAACCACACCATATCACCTCCACCCCTACCCTCCTTGTGGGGGACCTCAATGCCCGTCACCCTAGTCTCGGCTCCCAGGGGCCTCACTCAAACTCCCGGGGTAACTCCTGGCTCTCCTACCTACAAACCACTGATGACCCTGTACGTCTTCTCTGCCCCCCTTCACCCACCCACATCGGGGGAGGGAAACTTGACTACATAGCTCTCTACTCTGACCCTCACCGCCCACACTCCACCCGCATCTTCCACTCCCCCCACAGTGACCATTTCCCTATCCACACTACCCTCCAGTATGTGAGAATACCCGTTCCGCAAGTGCCAGCCCAGGAGTCAGTGGAACTTTAACCGTGACCCTCATGTTAAGGCTATCCGAGTATGGCACTGAATAGCAGTCGACCAGTGGAAGAAATCTCCCAGCTTCCCTGACTCTCTCTGCTTCCTGATGCGCACAAATAAAGAGCTCCAATCTGCCATCACTCTCGCACGAGAGAAGCAGTGGTTTGATTTTGCTTCTTCTATTGACCAGTCTACATCTATAGGTGATATATGGCGCACCATTAACCGTGCCTGGGGCACCAACGCTATACCCGCTCTCCACCCCAGACCAGCTGCCCGAGCTGAGGCGCTCTCCCAGACGTGGCAGGAGGCCGCCTCCATTGATGCGCTACCACCCGCTGTACGAGACCTCACCCTCGCACTGCAACCACAACGCCGACAGCGCATCTTCGAGTACCAAGACCTATTTGCAGACACTGACGTGCCTTTCACACAGTGTGAACTACTAAATGCTGTTAAGCGTGGTCGGTCCACCGCCCCAGGCGATGACGGCGTCACATATGATGTGTTAAATGCCCTTATTGCCACCCCTGGTAACCCCCTCCTCTGTCTATTTAACCTCTCTTTTGATACTGGTCAGCTGCCTCACTTATGGAAGACTGCCACCACCATCCCAGTCCCTAAACCAGGCAGACAAGATGAATATCGTCCAATAACCCTCATCTCCTGCTTCTCAAAGATGATGGAGCGCATGATACGCCACCGCCTCCACTGGAAAATTGAAGCCCACCTGCACCCTGACCTCTATGGTTTTCGCCCCGGAAAGAGTACTGCTCACTGCATCGCTCACTACATGGCAAACACCTCCGCCAAAACCTCCCTCTTCGTCGACTTCAAGGGTGCTTTTGATAAAGCCAACAGTGAAGTGATCCTTGAGGGCCTCACTCACATGGATGTGAAGGGCAAACTCCTCACGTGGATTGCTGACTACCTCTCCCATCGACAGGCCCGTGTCCGTTTTCAGAGCCACTACTCTAAGATCAGGGACCTTGATCTTGGCACGCCTCAGGGAGGTGTACTCAGCCCTACACTCTTCAATGTTCTCATGAACTCCATCTGCCGTCTCAACGTCATCTTTGCTGAGCGAGCCCTAGACGGTCACATCATAAGCTACGCTGATGATATCCTCCTCCAAATTACTACAGTGCAACATGAACAACCTATATTCTCCACGTTCGCCCGGACCTGTCAAACACTCGGGCTAGTCATCTCACACACTAAAACCAAGTTCATCTCACGCTTCCGGCGTCAGACACCACTGATTCTGCAAGGACAAGACATCGATCAAGTACGCACCTACAGGTACCTTGGTCTACCTGTGCGAGCCACTACCAGAGCCACGACCTCCGCTGTCGCCGCCCACGTCATCTCCTAGTGCCGCCAACGAACGAGGCCCCTCCAGTCCCTCGCTCACGGCCTCAAAGGAGCCTCTGTCAGGGTCCTACGTCTCATGTACATTGCCATCGTCAGAGCTGTCATAGATTATGCCTCTCCTGTCCTTGTAGTTGCCTCCCAGCGCGAGAAACAAAGCATAGAGAAAATCCAAAACAGAGCGATGAGACTCATCCTCGGCTGCCCTATGACCACCAGAATAGAAGTCATGCAGCGCGAACTAATCCTGCTTCCCGTCTGCAATCGAATTACTGCTCTCAATGCCATCCTTGGTGTTAAACTTCTTTGCAGTGAGCAACCGACTCCCCTGTCGCGCTCACTGAACTCACATCTTAACACCCTCCTGCGCCGGCCTGTCCCCATTACTTTTCCCCCTCCCTCTCAACTCTGGCCCGTCCACACTGCTGCTGACATCCTGCGTTATCACCTCTACACCCCCTCGACCTCTTTCCCTCCCGAGTACACTCATCCGCCTCTACCGCCGTGGACCTCCCCGTGTGTTGATGTTGTCGTCCACACCTTCCCTGGTCGTAAATCCACCCAACTGAGGTATAAGCTCAAACTTAACTGCCTTGAGCAGATTAATGATGTCGCTTCCTCTCTAAAGACCTCCCACCTTCCTATCCTCGTCTACTGTGATGGGTCTGTTACCACGCTGGGCAGCGCTGGGGCAGCTGTGTGGATTCCTGAGCGCCAGGCCTGCAGGAAAATCAGGGTCCACGACTGGGCCTCCTCCACTGATGCTGAAAGCATAGCCATCCTCGCGGGCATTCATGAGGGGGCGACCTATGCTCGCACTGAACGCCGGAACCTCATTATAATCAGTGACAGCACTTCTGCGCTAGCGAGGCTCAAATTACCCTCCCCCTCCAGCCCTGCCGCCCAACACACCCTAGCCGCCGTTGCCGGGCTAGAACAAACTGATGACATCCGTGTCAAGTTTCTTTGGATCCCGTCACATATAGGAATAACTGCCTGTGACACTGTTGATCGGCTTGCCAAAGAAGCTACACAAGAAGAAGATATTGAAGCCACCCTCGCCCTCTCCCTGAATCATCTCAAATCTCGCATACACGCCACACAACGAGAGGCATTCAACGAAAATTGGACACACCTGAAACGACGGGGTAGCGTCACACTATGCCACTATGACGCTGTAACCGGTGACGACAACCGCCACTACAAAGAATATCAATCCCTGACTCGATCTCAACAGCTTATATACATGAGACTGCGCCTAGGGTACAGGTACCTATGGGAGTACATTGGCAACCCTGAGCCTCACTGCACTGTTTGTAAACTTTGTGGCCAACCCGACTCTCACACCCTCTCTCACTACATCCTCACTTGCCCTATGACCTCCTCCTATAGGTCCCCAGCCGTTACCAACACCTCTTCCCTCCCAGACCACATATATCCCTCCTCCTTGTCACAGGCCTGGCATTTGACATTATTAGGGACCTGCCACTCTTTGCCATAAACAGATAAAATGTACCGGGAACTTTCCCCCCACACACTCATCATTCTCTCACTTTATGTAACTTGACAAAACCTATGACCCTTCTGGCTTTTACGCCCTTAATGTACGAGTCATAAAGGCAAGTATGAACTTTTCATACTTCCCTGTTGGGCGCTGTAAACGCTTCTGCGCTTCACCTTGCACAGGATGTAAGGGGGTGCCCAATAAACTAGCCCCCTCGAGGGCAAATCTGAATCTGAATCTAGTCACCGAGTCAGAATAGTTTGAGACAACGTAGTGTTCCCAGTATTTACCGAGACACTAACACTGAAAACTATACTTCATCATCCGCATTTCTCATGATAGTAATTTACAGTAGAGAAATTAAAACCTATAGCGAGTTAATATAGGATTATATTATATTTTTGGCGACTTTTACATTAGTTATATAAATTTGTAGCATTGTTTCTTATTATTGGCAACAAAAGTGTGAATATCATTAGTATAATAGCAGACTTACTCATGAATATTGCAATTGTTTTCATGAGTTTGGTATAAGTATATACAGGTATATGTCTGTGTTTAGGTGTTGGGGGAAGTTTAAGCATATTTTTCTCTCTTACAAACACGGCGGATTTTACAGTATCATTTCCGTTATAATGTTTCCTACGCTCTATATACAATGGAGATCTTGTCCTGGTGTTTGCTTCATAATTCTGCTAAAGTCTGTATTATTTACTGCATTATTTAAAGTTAAATGCCATCGAGTTCATTTGTGGATTTTATGAAACAATTATTCAAAAAAATATTATTTGATTCGTTGCTCTTTACCAACCGTTGAGCCATACTCTGTAAATGATTGAAAATTTACTATTTCAAATGCAAATTAGATGTGATTATTCCTACCAATATCCAGTCATTTATTGTGTTCTGTATATATACTTTAGAGGAGGAGAGGATCTGTTTCGTGAGTTTCTGTGAGATTAACTGAATTACTCCTCTGCTTCCTTGTGCAAGTAATTGTGAACACAGTTATACCAAGTTTAATGGAAAGTGTTCATCAGGTAATATCAGTGACAAACGGGCTAAGAATGAGTGCCCCCTCCCTCCTCACATTGCCTTTATTACCCCATTGGTTGTGCAAACTGCCTAACTTTCCTGTGGAAAAGAGCACTAGACTCCAAACAATCATATCGATCACTGGTAGGACACGGCTGGGTAATACAAAGAGAGGTAATGCAACCTACAGAAGAACCTGCACCAAGGACACAAGTGTAGGATGTTGTGGCCTGTCTCTAGTGTCACACAGTCAAGGGCATAACAGCAGCTTAGCTCATTGTCTTTCACGCACAATTGTCTTTCCTTGTGTTAGTCAGAACGCATGTCGGAGCCTAAATAACAGCTGTTGAGACTTATTATTTGATACTAAAAATGAGTCTTATGACTTAAATAACTGAGTGACTCATTATAGGGCAGCTTAGGCTGTCTGTCAACACGTTTACATGATCGCATAAAAATGAATATATACTGGCATCCCTTTTAAAAAATTACATAGTATCTAAATTATATTGACGTGATAACATTGTGTGGAAGGAACAAGAAATCCTTTGTGATAGCCTTGACCATAAAAGCTCATATAAATTTCACTGGATTATCTTGTTCATTCTCTGTTTTATGAAGGTAATCCTAACATCAAGTCTGGGTGTGAAGATTATCCTAATAGTACAAAGTATACAGCGGGGCTTTAATGAACAGAATCAAGTCACAAATGTTTGTCTTGCGTTAAAAACAGTTTGTGTTGTCGGTAAGATATACAAGCGGGGACTGCTCTATTTCCTATTATTTAGGTATTCCCCATCTATATGAAAAGTAGAATGGGTGTTACA
>NW_024724036.1:0-6786 GCF_018991925.1 Homarus americanus | reverse complement strand
TGTGGTAAGTGACGTCGTGTGGTACTTATATTGTGTGGTAAGTGACGTCGTGTGTAGCACACTCTCACCTGTGTGGTAAGTGACGTGGTATGTGGTACTTTCTTTGTGTGGTAAGTGACGTGGTGTGTAGCACACACTCACCTGTGTGGTAAGTGACGTGGTGTGTGGTACTTTCATTGTGTGGTAAGTGACGTTTTGTGTGGCACTCTCTCCTATGTGGTAATAGACGTGGTTAGTGGCACTCTCACCTGTGTGGTAAGTGATGTGGTGTGTGATACTTTCCATATGTGGTAAGTGTCGTGGTGTGTGGCACTCTCTCCTGCGTGGAAAGTGACGTGGTGTGTGACCCTCTCACCTGCGTGGTAAGTGCCGTGGTGTGTGGCACTGTCACCTATGTGGTAAGTGCCGTGGTGTGTGGCAATCTCTCCTGTGTGGAAAGTGACGTGGTGTGTTATATTCTCACCTGCATGGTAAGTAACGTAGTTTGTCGCACACTCTCACCTGTGTGGTAAGTGACGTTGTGTGTGGGACTCTCCCCTGTGTGGTAAGTGACGTGGTGTGTGGCACACTCACCTGTGTGGTAAGTAACGTGGTGTGTGGAACTTTCATTGTGTCGTAAGTGACGTTTTTTGTGGCACTCTCTCCTGTGTGGTAATAAACGTGGTGGGTGGCACTCTCACCTGTGTGGTAAGTGACGTGGTGTGTGATACTTTCCATATGTGGTAAGTGTCGTGGTGCGTGGCACTCTCTCATGCGTGGTAAGTGACGTGGTGTGTGACACTCTCACCTGTGTTTTAAGTGCCGTGGTGTGTGGCACTCTCACCTGTGTGGTAAATGACGTGTTTTGTGGCACACTCTCACCTGTGTGGTAAGTAACGTTGTGTGTGGCACTCTCAACTGTGTGGTAAGTGACGTCGTGTGCGGCACTCTCAACTATTAGTGACGTGGTGTGTAGCACTTTCTTCTGTGTGCAGTGACTTCGTGTGGCACTCCTGTATTAGTAAGTGCCGTGGTGTATTGAAAGGTACTTTCATTGTGGTAAGTGACGTTTTGGGTGGCACTCTCTCCTGTGTGGTAATAGACGTGGTGTGTGGCACTCTCACCTGTGTGAAATGACGTGGTGTGGTACTTTCATATGTGGAAAGTCTCGTGGTGTGTGGGACTCTCTCCTTTGTGGTAAGTGATGACGTGGTGTATAGCTCTCTCCTGTGGTAAAAAAAGTGACGTGGTGTGTGCTTTTTTCACCTGTGTATTAAAGTGACGTGGTGTGTGGCACTCTCACCTGTGTGGTAAGTTACGTGTTGTCTGGCACTCTTACCTGTGTGGAAAGTGACGTGGTGTATAACACTCTTACCTGTGTGGTAAGTGACGTGATGTGTGGCACTCTCACCTGTGTGGTAAGTGACGAGGTGTGTGGTACTCTCTCCTGTGTGGAAAGTGACGTGGTGTGTGGCACTCTCACCTGTGTGGTAAGTAACGTGGTGTGTGGAACTCTCTCCTGTGTGGTAAGTGAAGTGATGTATGGCACTCTCACCTCTGTGGTAAGTGACGTGGTGTGTGGCACTTTTACCTGTGCGTTAAGTGACTTGGTGTGTGGTACTCTCACCTGTGCGGTAAGTGACGTGGTGTGTGACTCTTACCTGTGTGTTTTAAGTGACGTGGTGTGTGACTTTCTCACCTGTGTGGAAAGTGACGTCGTGTG
Organism: Homarus americanus; assembly: GCF_018991925.1. Taxonomy (NCBI): domain Eukaryota; kingdom Metazoa; phylum Arthropoda; class Malacostraca; order Decapoda; family Nephropidae; genus Homarus; species Homarus americanus. The sequence goes on along the minus strand of NW_024724036.1, from coordinate 5,084 downwards.
TGGCACTCTCTCTTGTGTGGTAAGTAACGTAGTGTGTGGCACTCTCATCTGTGTGGTATGTGGCTTGGTGTGTGGTACTTTCTCTTGTGTGGTAAGTGACGTGGTGTGTGGCACTCTCACCTGTGTGGTAAGTGACGTGGTGTGTGGCTCTCTTACCTGTGTGGTAAGTGACGTGGTGTGTGGGCCTTTCATTGTGTGTGTGCGTGACGTGGTGTGTAGCACACTCTCACCTGTGTGTGTGGCGTGGTCTGTGCACTCTCTCCTGTGTGTGGTGTGGTATGTAGTACTTTTATTGTTTTGTAAGTGACGGTGTGTAGCACAGTCTCACCTGTGTGTTAAAGTGACGTCGTGTGTGTACTCTCTTCTGTGTGGTACTTGACTTGTGTGTGGCACACTCACCTGTGTGGTAGAGTACCGTGGTTGATGTGGGCTTACATTGTGTCGAGAAAATAAGTGACGTGGTGTGGGACCTCTCTCCTGTAGTAAGTGGCGTGGTGTGGCACTCTCTTCTGTGTGTTAGAGTGACATGGTGTGTGGTATTTCATTGTGTGGTAAAGTGACGTGGTGTGTACACTCTCACCTGTGTGGTAAGCGACGTGGTGTGTGACACTCTCCTGTGTGGTAAGTGACGTGGTGTGTGGCACTTTCACTTGTGTGGTAAGTGACGTGGTGTGTGATACTTTCCATATGTGGTAAGTGTCGTGGTGTGTGGCACTCTCTAATGTGTTGTAAGTGACGTGGTGTGTGGTACTTTCATTGTGTGGTAAGTGACGTTTTGTGTGGCACTCTCTCCTGTGTGGTAATAGACGTGGTTAGTGGCACTCTCTCCTGCGTGGTAAGTGACGTGGTGTGTGACACTCTCACTTGTGTTTTAAGTGCCGTGGTGTGTGGCACTCTCTCCTGTGTGGTAAGTGATGTGGTGTGTGATAGTCTCACCTGTGTGGTAAGTGACGTGTTTTGTGGCACACTCTCACCTGTGTGGTAAGTAACGTGGTGTGTGGCACTCTCAACTGTGTGGTAAGTGACGTCGTGTGTGGCACTTTCTTCTGTGTGGTAAGTGACTTGGTGTGTGGCACACTCACCTGTGTGGTAAGTGCCGTGGTGTGTGGTACTTTCATTGTGTGGTAAGTGACGTTTTGTGTGGCACTCTCTCCTGTCTGGTAATAGACGTGGTGTGTGGCACTCTCACCTGTGTGGTAAGTGACGTGGTGTGTGGTACTTTCCATATGTGGTAAGTGTCGTGGTGTGTGGCACTCTCTCCTTTGTGGTAAGTGACGTGGTGTGTGGCACTTTCACCTGTGTGGTAAGTGACGTGATGTGTGGCACTTTCATTGTGTAGTAAGTGAGTTTGTGTGGCACTCTCTCGCAATGTGTTAATAGACGTGGTGTGTGGCACTTTCACCTGTATGGTACGTGACGTGGTGTGTGGTACTTTCCTTGTGTGGTAAGTGACGTGGTATGTGGCACTCTCTCATGTGTGGTAAGTGGCGTGGTATGTGGTACTTTCTTTGTGTGGTAAGTGACGTGGTGTGTAGCACACTCTCACCTGTGTGGTAAGTGACGTTCGTGTGTGGCACTCTCTCCTGTGTGGTAAGTGAATTGGTGTGTGGCACACTCTCCTGTGTGGTAAGTGCCGTGGTGTGTGGTACTTTTATTGTGTGGAAAGTTACGTTTTGCGTGGCACTCTCTCCTGTGTGGTAAGTGACGTGGTGTGTGGCACTCTCACCTGTGTGGTAAGTGAAGTGGTGTGTGGTACTCTCTTCTGTGAGGTAAGTGACGTGGTGTGTGGCACTCTCACCTGTGTGGTAAGTGACGTGGTGTGTGGCACTCACACCTGTGTGGTAATTGACGTGGTGTGTGACACTCTTACCTGTGTGGTACGTCACATGGTGTGAGACATTCTTAACTGTGTGTTTTAAGGGACGTGGTGTGTGATACTCTCCTGTGTGGCAAGTGACGTGGTGTGTGGCACTCTTACCTGTGTGTAAGTGATGTGGTGTGTGTGACACTCTCTCCCATAATGTGGTAAAGTGACGTGGTGTTTGGCACTCTCTCCTGTATAGTAGTGACGTGGTGTGTGGTACTTTCATTGTGTTGTAAGGGACGTGGCGTGTAGCACACTCTCACCTGTGTGGTAAGTGACGTGGTGTGTGGCACACTCACCTGTGTGGTAAGTAACGTGGTGTGTGGTACTTTCATTGTGTGGTAAGTGACGTAGTGTGTGGCACTCTCTCCTGTGTAGTAAGTGACTTGGTGGGTGGCACACTCACCTGTGTGGTAAGTGCCATGATGTGTGGTACTTCTATTGTGTGGTAAGTGACGTTTTATGTGGCACTCTCTCCTGTGTGGTAAGTGACGTGGTGTGTGGCACTCTCACCTTTGTGGTAAGTAACGTGGTGTGTGATACTTTCTATATGTGGTAAGTGTCGTGGTGCGTGGCACTCTCTCCTGCGTGGTAAGTGACGTGGTGTGTGACACTCTCACCTGTGTTTTAAGTGCCGTGGTGTGTGGCACTCTCTCCTGTGTGGTAAGTGACGTGGTGTGTGATAGCCTCACCTGTGTGTTAAGTGACGTGTTTTGTGGCACGCTCTCACCTGTGTGGTAAGTAACGTGGTGTGTGGCACTCTCAACTGTGTGGTAAGTGACGTCGTGTGTGGCACTTTCTTCTGTGTGGTAAGTGACGTGGTGTGTGGCACTCTCTCCTGTATGGTAAGGGACGTGGTGTGTGGTACTTTCAATGTGTGGTAAGTGACGTGGTGTGTAGCACACTCTCACCTGCGTAGTAAGTACCGTGGCATGTGGTACTTTCATTGTGTTGTAAGTGACGTGGTGTGTAGCACACTCTCACCTGTGTGGTAAGTGACGTAGTGTGTGGCACTCTCTCCTGTGTAGTAAGTGACTTGGTGGGTGGCACACTCACCTGTGTGGTAAGTGCCATGATGTGTGGTACTTCTATTGTGTGGTAAGTGACGTTTTATGTGGCACTCTCTCCTGTGTGGTAAGTGACTTGGTGGGTGGCACACTCACCTGTGTCGTAAGTAATATGGTGTGCGGTACTTTCATTGTGTGGTAAGTGACGTTTTTTGTGGCACACTCTCACCTGTGTGGTAATGACGTGGTCTGTACACTCTCTCCTGTGTGGTAAGTGACGTGGTATGTGGTACTTTCATTGTGTGGTAAGTGACGTGGTGTGTAGCACCTCTCACCTGTGTGGTAATGACGTGGTGTGTAGCACACTCTCACCTGTGTGGTAATGACGTGGTCTGTACACTCTCTCCTGTGTGGTAAATGACGTGGTATGTGGTACTTTCATTGTTTTGTAAGTGACGTGGTGTGTAGCACAGTCTCACCTGTGTGGTAAGTGACGTCGTGTGTGGCACTCTCTTCTGTGTGGTAAGTGACTTGGTGTGTGGCACACTCACCTGTGTGGTAAGTGCTGTGGTGTGTGGCACGTTCCATATGTGGTAAGTGTCGTGGTGTGTGGCACTCTCTCCTGTGTGGTAATTGACGTGGTGTGTGACACTCTCTCCTGCGTCGTAAGTGACGTGGTGTGCGATAGTGTCACCTGTGTGGTATTTGACGTGTTGTGAGGCACACTCTCACCTGTGTGGTAAGTGACGTGGTGTGAGGCACTCTCTCCTGTGTGTTAAGTGACGTGGTGTGTGACACTTTCTCCTGTGTGGTAAGTGACGTATTGTGTGGAACACTCACCTGTGTGGTAAGTACCGTGGTGTGTGGTACTTACATTGTGTGGTAAGTGACGTGGTGTGTGACACTCTCTCCTGTGTGGTAAGTGGCGTGGTGTGTGGCACTCTCTTCTGTGTGGTAAGTGACATGGTGTGTGGTATTTCATTGTGTGGTAAGTGACGTGGTGTGTACACTCACTCCTGTGTGGTAAGTGACGTGGTGTGTGGTACTTTCATTGTGTGGTAAGTGACGTGGTGTGTAGCACACTCTCACCTGTGTAGTAAGTGAGTCGTGTGTGGCACTCTCTCCTCTGTGGTAATAGACGTGGTGTGTGGCACTTTCACCTGTATGATACGTGACGTGGTGTGTGATACTTTCCTTGTGTGGTAAGTGACGTGGTGTGTGGCACTCTCTCATGTGTGGTAAGTGACGTGGTATGTGGTACTTTCTTTGTGTGGTAAGTGACGTGGTGTGTGGCACTCTCTCATGTGTGGTAAGTGATGTGGTGTGTGGTACTTTCCGTGTGTGGTAAGTGACGTGGTATGTGGCACTCTCTCATGTGTGGTAAGTGACGTGGTATGTGGTACTTTCTTTGTGTGGTAAGTGACGTGGTGTGTAGCACCTCTCTCACCTGTGTGGTAAGTGACGTCGTGTGTGGCACTCTCTCCTGTGTGGTAAGTGAATTGGTGTGTGGCACACTCTCCTGTGCGGTAAGTGCCGTGGTGTGTGGTACTTTTATTGTGTGGTAAGTGACGTTTTGCGTGGCACTCTCTCCTATGTGGTAATAGACGTGGTGTGTGGCACTCTCACCTGTGTGGTAAGTGACGTGGTGTGTGGCACTTTCACATGTGTGGTAAGTAACGTGGTGTGTGATACTTTCCATATTTGATAAGTGTCGTGATGTGTGGCACTCTCTCCTGTGTGGTAAGTGACGTGGTGTGTGGCACTCTCTCCTGCGTGGTAAGTGATGCGGTGTGTGGCACTTTCACCTGTGTGGTAAGTGACGTGATGTGTGGCACTCTGTCCTGGGTGGTAAGTGATGTGGTGTGTGACACTCTTACATGTGGTAAGTGATGTGGTGTGTGACACTCTCTCCTGTGTGGTAAGTGACATGGTGTGTGGCACTTTCACCTGTGTGGTAAGTGACGTGGTGTGTGGCTCTCTTACCTGTGTGGTAAGTGGCGTGGTGTGTGGCTCTCTCACCTGTGTGTTAAGTGACGTAGTGTGAGACACTCTCACCTGTGTGCTAAGTGACGTGGTGTATAACACTCTCACCTGTGAGGTAAGTGACATGGTGTGTGGCACTCTCACATGTGTGGTAAGTGACGAGGTGTGTGGCACTCTCACCTGTGTGGTAAGTGACGTGGTGTGTGGCACTCTCACCTGTGTGGTAAGTG
>NW_024724035.1:57500-69131 GCF_018991925.1 Homarus americanus | reverse complement strand
ATCCATACTTCGTTCCAGTGCATATTGCTCCCTACCTGCACACACCTGTAGTCTAAACCCTACCTGTGCACACCTGTAGTCTAAACCCTACCTGCACACACCTGTAGTCTAAACCCTACCTGTACACACCTGTGACCGCCAGACACACACCGTCACCCTCTTTCCCTAAAACTGTTTACAACACTATAACAAAAACGACCCAAACTGGTGGAGTTTTGTCCTGATGGATTTTACTCGATGGGATATTGTCTGGTGAGATTTTCGTTCAGTGGGAGTGTGTTGAGAGGCTTTTTAACCCAGGGATGAAGTCTCCTGTAACCCGCCTCTGTCAGGGTCGGGCGGGGCGCGTTTAACAGTATTTTCTTAAGTTTTCAAACACTGACTCTTATAAGCGCATTCATATATTTGATCGTCTGGGTAAATAACAATGTCTCCTTTCCACCTTGCTGTACTTTTCTAAATCCATTCAGAAGTTTAGGTAAAACACTGACGTCACTAAGTTTGGGGTTAATGCAGGACGGTGTGTTAGTTCAGCTCTGGGGGCCAATTGTTGCCTGGAGGCTTCGATGACTCAGACTGTGTGGTGGATCAGTGTTGGGAACGTACCACGAACACGTCCGCCAAGCCATTTATTTATGTTGACAGGAGACGAGACCAATGTTAACGTAGATGATCCCTGGGTGGCTCTGGTGAGGGTCGTGTCGTCTGAGAAATTAATGATAGTTGTGGTCCTATTTTCGGGGAGGGAGGGAGGGGGGAGGGCATGGTACACACTGCACTAGGGAGCAGTTAAACCAGCAGGGATTTATTGCTGGTGTTCACAGAGTTAACAGACCGAACATGTGTGTGTGTGTGTGTGTGTGTGTGTGTGTATTCTCCTTCGTTAAAGCGTTACCCCACGAGAGGTGATACTCGCTGGAGTTGTTAGTAGTGAAGATAACAGTCGATGGCGCGCGTCATGCATCACCCGGCTCTCCCTCCCTCCACCTCTCTCCCTCTCGATCAATTTTTACTCCGCCTAATTACAAGTAGGGAGAGTCTGGGTTCTACTCTACCGTGTTGGACCTGAATTAACAGGCGTTAATAAGTACTTCTCTTGCACCAGGCACAAGTGTGTAAACTTCTCGGAGCTTGTCTCATGGGGACGTTATCATGCCGTCCGTCAGTTACCTGTACGGACAGGAAGAATCGATGAAACTTACCTGAACACCTGGGCGGACAGCTGTTCAAGCCACACCTTTACCTAGTATACAGTCGGTAAGAAACGTCCTTGTTGTAACAGACCGAGGAACATAATCACCACAGACACTGAAGGAAGTATATATTCACCCGAACACAATACAACGAACCAAACAGTTGCACTAGTACTCACGTGTTACACAACAAGAGGGCGAGAGAAGCGTACTCTCACTTAAACGTTCCAGGCGTGAGTGGCGTGCCGTCTGGCGACCACCCTGCGGCGGCTTGGTCGCTGCCGGGGGTCGCTGGAAACACTTTCGTACTCCTGATGATCCAGCAGCAGCACTCCTCAGGTGGGGAAAACGGACCCCTGGTTGACGGGTTGTTGTGGTGATGACCGACCACCGTCACCACACACCTTATGACCCTCCTTCAGCGCCAACAGCAGCAGATCTACAACCAGGAGAAGGAATCACCGACCATGACTTTGTGTGCGAATTCAGAGGAACAAAAAAATAACACCAAGGTTACAGCAGTGTTCCAGCGGAGGAGTATTCGTGTGTGTGGGAGGGGGTGACGCGCGCCGTCTCTGATACTAACCATACCAAGTTGGCGTTTCCTTGTCCTTATGTACTACAGCAGCAACTTAGAACATCTGTTACGTTGATTGGAGAAAGGCATTAAAATATCTTGATAATACTGTCACCAAAAACAGTAGTCTGGTGTCAAGGTCGTTCTCTCCCTCACCCTGTTAGACGCCTCCCTCACCTAGCAACGTTTTGGTACCAAGACTGAGGTGTCTCTTGTTGCCTCACAATATCTCAACCTTGATTTAAATATTTGTTGATAATTATTGCTATTATTTTTATACTGTTATTTTATTATTATTACTTGTGTTGTATTATTTCTTTATTATTATTATTATTATTATTATTATTATTATTATTATTGTCGGAGTTCAGAATATCATTAATAAAAGTAAAACTTTACTTCATTATATCATCATCTTCGTGTATAATGATGATGACGTCATTATACTGGTGACGTGTATCAAGGAAACAAACAAAGTGTGCCTTAGGTGAGGTATTTAGGGTGTCATTTCATCACAGGTTTCCGGGTTTAAGTGGAGCTGCGGCACATGGATGGGGGTCCCTTATGACGTCATGGCGGGGGATTCGATGTCATTGATGATATAAAACAAAACAAACTAAGAACTATTAATTGATGTAAGAAATTTTATTGTGGATTTGTGTAAATAATTGAACTTTATTAACAGTAACAGTTGTTTAAGTAAGTTTATATGACAGTACGTACCTATGTCACCTTGTTTTTGGGATGGCATCACTTATGTCATTTTTTGGTGGCAACACTGACGTCATCGGGATTTTGTATGGCAACACTGATATCAGATATATTTTTATATATAAATTACTATGACAACATCATATGCAGAGAACACTACACAGTCTTTTCACCATATCTAAGCGAACATGGCAACGTTGTCATACTGGTGTTAAGAGTAAAGGATGACATACAGCTCTGCCATGTCAACTCCTGTATGGCAACGTTGACACTCCCGGGTATAAGTTACTGCGTTGCCAAACTTGTTTTATAATTAACCAACCAGCACCAGGTGTTATGACGTGTCTGGGTTATGTTGGTGTGTTGGTGCATGTTGGTGTGTGTGTTGGTGCTTGTTGGTGTGTGTGTTGGTAGGTGTTGGTGTGTGTGTTGGTGCATGTTGGTGTGTGTTGGTGCTTGTTGGTGTGTTGGTGCATGTTGGTGTGTGTGTTGGTAGGTGTTGGTGTGTGTGTTGGTGCATGTTGGTGTGTGTTGGTGCTTGTTGGTGTGTGTTGGTGCATGTTGGTGTGTGTTGGTGCATGTTGGTGTGTGTTGGTGTGTGTTGGTGCGTGTTGGTGCGTGTTGGTGTGTTGGTGCATGTTGGTGTGTGTGTTGGTGCATGTTGGTGTGTGTGTTGGTGTGTGTTGGTGTGTGTTGGTGTGTGTTGGTGTGTTGGTGTGTGTTGTGTGTTGGTGCATGTTGGTGTGTGTTGGTGCGTGTTGGTGTGTGTTGGTGCATGTTGGTGTGTGTTGGTGCATGTTGGTGTGTGTTGGTGCATGTTGGTGTGTGTTGGTGTGTTGGTGCGTGTTGGTGTGTTGGTGTGTTGGTGCATGTTGTGTGTGTGTTGGTGCATGTTGGTGTGTGTGTTGGTGCATGTTGGTGTGTGTGTTGGTGCATGTTGGTGTGTGTGTTGGTGCTTGTTGGTGTGTGTTGGTGGGTGTTGGTGCGTGTTGGTGTGTTGGTGTGTTGGTGCATGTTGGTGTGTTGGTTGCATGTTGGTGTGTGTTGGTGCATGTTGGTGTGTGTTGGTGCATGTTGGTGTGTTGGTGTGTGTTGGTGTGTGTTGGTGCGTGTTGGTGCGTGTTGGTGTGTGTTGGTGCGTGTTGGTGTGTTGGTGCATGTTGTGTGTTGGTGCATGTTGGTGTGTGTTGGTGCATGTTGGTGTGTGTTGGTGTGTGTTGGTGCGTGTTGGTGCGTGTTGGTGTGTGTTGGTGTGTGTTGGTGTGTTGGTGTGTGGTGCTTGTTGGTGTGTGTGTTGGTGTGTGTTGGTGTGTGTGTTGGTGTGTGTTGGTGTGTGTTGGTGTGTGTTGGTGCGTGTTGGTGTGTGTTGGTGTGTGTTGGTGCGTGTTGGTGTGTGTTGGTGTGTGTTGGTGCATGTTGGTGTGTGTTGGTGTGTGTTGGTGCATGTTGGTGCGTGTTGGTTGTGTTGGTGTGTGTTGGTGTGTGTTGGTGTGTGTTGGTGTGTTGGTGCATGTTGGTGTGTGTTGGTGTGTGTGGTGCATGTTGGTGTGTGTTGGTGTGTGTTGGTGTGTGGTGTGTGTTGGTGTGTGTTGGTGTGTGTTGGTGCGTGTTGGTGTGTTGGTGTGTGTGGGTGTGTGTTGGTGTGTGTTGGTGTGTGTTGGTGTGTGTTGGTGTGTGTTGGTGCATGTTGGTGTGTGTTGGTGCGTGTTGGTGTGTGTGTTGGTGTGTGTTGGTGCGTGTTGGTGCGTGTTGGTGTGTGTTGGTGTGTGTTGGTGTGTGTTGGTGCATGTTGGTGGTGTTGGTGTGTGTTGGTGTGTGTTGGTGTGTGTTGGTGTGTGTTGGTGCGTGTTGGTGTGTTGGTGTGTGTTGTTGGTGTGTGTTGGTGATGTTGGTGCGTGTTGGTTGTGTTGGTGTGTGTTGGTGCTGTTGGTGTGTTGGTGCGTGTTGGTGTGTGTTGGTGGTGTGTGTTGGTGTGTGTTGGTGTGTGTTGGTGCGTGTTGGTGTGTGTTGGTGTGTGTTGGTGCATGTTGGTGTGTGTTGGTGTGTGTTGGTTCGTGTTGGTGCGTGTTGGTGTGTTGGTGTGTGTTGGTGCGTGTTGGTGTGTGTTTGGTGTGTGTTGGTGTGTGTTGGTGTGTGTTGGTGCGTGGTGCGTGTTGGTGTGTGTTGGTGTGTGTGGTGTGTGTTGGTGTGTGTTGGTGTGTGTTGGTGTGTGTTGGTGTGTGTTGGTGCATGTTGGTGCGTGTTGGTGTGTGTTGTTGGTGTGTGTTGGTGTGTGTTGGTGTGTGTTGGTGCGTGTTGGTGTGTTGGTGTGTGTTGGTGTGTGTTGGTGTGTGTTGGTGCATGTTGGTGTGTGTTGGTGTGTGTTGGTTCGTGTTGGTGTGTTGGTGTGTGTTGGTGTGTGTTGGGTGTGTGTTGGTGTGTGTTGGTGTGTGTTGGTGTGTGTTGGTGTGTGTTGGTGTGTGTTGGTGTTGGTGTGTGTTGGTGTGTGTTGGTGTGTGTTGGTGTGTTGTTGGTGTGTGTTGGTGTGTGTTGGTGTGTGTTGGTGTGTGTTGGTGTGTGTTGGTGTGTGTTGGTGGTGTTGGTGTGTGTTGGTGTGTGTTGGTTCGTGTTGGTGTGTGTTGGTGTGTGTTGGTGTGTGTTGGTGCGTGTTGGTGCGTGTTGGTGTGTTGGTTGTGTTGGTGTGTGTTGGTGTGTGTTGGTGTGTGTTGGTGTGTGTTGGTGTGTGTTGGTGTGTGTTGGTGTGTGTTGTTGGTGCGTGTTGGTGTGTGTTGGTGTGTGTTGGTGTGTGTTGGTGCATGTTGGTGCGTGTTGGTGTGTGTTGGTGTGTTGGTGTGTGTTGGTGATGTTGGTGTGTGTTGGTTTGTGTTGGTGTGTGTTGGTGTGTTGGTGTGTGTTGGTTCGTGTTGGTGTGTGTTGGTGCATGTTGGTGCGTGTTGGTTCGTGTTGGTGTGTGTTGGTGTGTGTTGGTGTGTGTTGGTGTGTGTTGGTGTGTGTTGGTGTGTGTTGGTGCATGTTGGTGTGTGTTGGTGTGTGTTGGTTCGTGTTGGTGTGTGTTGGTGTGTTGGTGTGTGTTGGTGCGTGTTGGTGCGTGTTGGTGTGTGTTGGTGTTGTTGGTGTGTGTTGGTGTGTGTTGGTGTGTGTTGGTGCGTGTTGGTGTGTGTTGGTGTGTGTTGGTGTGTGTTGTGTGTTGGTGTGTGTTGGTGTGTTGGTGTGTGTTGGTGTGTGTTGGTGTATGTTGGTGTGTGTTGGTGTGTGTTGGTGTGTTGGTGTGTTGGTGTGTGTTGGTGTGTGTTGGTTCGTGTTGGTGTGTGTTGGTGTGTGTTGGTGTGTGTTGGTGTGTGTTGGTGTGTGTTGGTTGTGTTGTTGGTGTGTGTTGGTGTGTGTTGGTGTGTGTTGGTGTGTGTTGGTGCGTGTTGGTGGGTGTTGGTGTGTGTTGGGTGTGTGTTGGTGTGTGTTGGTGTGTGTTGGTGCGTGTTGGTGTGTGTTGGTGTGTGTTGGTGTGTGTTGGTGTGTGTTGGTGTGTGTTGGTGTGTGTTGGTGTGTGTTGGTGTGTGTTGGGTGTGTGTTGGTGTGTGTTGGTGTGTTGGTTGGTGTTGGTGTGTGTTGGTGTGTGTTGGTGTGTGTTGGTGCTGTTGGTGCGTGTTGGTTGTGTTGGTTGTGTTGGTGTGTGTTGGGTGTGTGTTGGTGTGTGTTGGTGTGTGTTGGTGTGTGTTGGTGCGTGTTGGTGCGTGTTGGTGTGTGTTGGTGTGTTGGTGTGTGTTGGTGCGTGTTGGTGGTGTTGGTGTGTGTTGGTGTGTGTTGGTGTGTGTTGGGTGTGTGTTGGTGTGTGTTGGTGTGTTGGTGTGTGTTGGTGTGTGGTGGTGTTGGTGTGTGTTGGTGTGTGTTGGTGTGTGTTGGTGTGTGTTGGTGTGTGTTGGTGTGTGTTGGTGCGTGTTGGTGTGTGTTGGTGTGTTGGTTGTGTGTTGGTGTGTGTTGGTGTGTGTTGGTGTGTTGGTGTGTGTTGGTGTGTGTTGGTGTGTGTTGGTTGCGTGTTGGTGTGTGTTGGTGTGTGTTGGTGTGTGTTGGTGTGTGTTGGTGTGTGTTGGTTGGTGTTGGTGTGTGTTGGTGTGTGTTGGTGTGTGTTGGTGCGTGTTGGTGCGTGTTGGTTCGTGTTGGTGTGTGTTGTTGGTGTGTTGGGTGCATGTTGGTGCGTGTTGGTTGTGTTGGTGTGTGTTGGTGCATGTTGGTGCGTGTTGGTTCGTGTTGGTGTGTGTTGGTGTGTGTTGGTGTGTGTTGGTGTGTGTAATAATAATAATAATTAACGGTTTATTGAAAAGTTCTGCAGCCCGAAGGCTGAAAATATACATTGGACATAAATGACTTATTACATACATTGGTGGTTTAACAAAAGTCTTCATTAGAGAAAGGTGAAGGAACATACAGTGAACATACAGGATGTGAGTGTTAAACAGCAAAAACGTAGTGTAGTAACTTCCCAGATGGCGTTAGGAGGGACCTACGTGGTGTAGTAGTTCCTCACAGATGGTGTTATGAGGGGCCTCACGTGGTGTGTATTCCCTCACAGATGGTGTTATGAGGGGGCCTCATGGTAGTAATTCAGATGGTGTTATGAGGGGCCTCACGTGGTGTAGTAATTCTCACAGATGGTGTTATGAGGGGCCTCACGTGGTGTGAGTAATTCCTCACAGATGGTGTTGTGAGGGCCTCACGTGGTGTAGTAACTCCTTCACATATGGTGTTATGGGGGCCTCACGTGGTGTAGTAATTCCCTCAGGATGGTGTTATATGAGTGAGGTGTGGTTCCAGGCTTCCTATCGTAGACGGATTAACACATCGCTGTAGTTGGATCTCACGGGCCGTTATCACTGGGTACCTGGGACCTCACTGTGTGAAAGGTCAACTTGGGTACCCTGTTGCTGTTGAGTTGTTCTCACTGACTTAAGCACTGTTCACCACTGTTCACCTCTGTTTAACACTGGTTCCATTCTTTCCTAAAATAGTAACTTCCTGGCGTGAACTTGTTGATATTCGGTGGGGAGGAGGGTTCAGGGAGGAGTTGGTATGGGCCAACATAACAGTTGATCCTGGCTGCTCAGAGGAGCATGTTGGTGTGTGTTGGTGTGTGTTGGTTCGTGTTGGTGCGTGTTGGTGTGTGTTGGTGTGTGTTGTGCGTGTTGGTGTGTGTGTTGGTGTGTGTTGGTGTGTGTTGGTGCTGTTGGTGCGTGTTGGTTCGTGTTGGTGTGTGTTGGTGTGTGTTGGTGTGTGTTGGTGTGTGTTGGTGTATGTTGGTGCGTGTGGTTCGTGTTGGTGTGTGTTGGTGTGTGTTGGTGTGTGTTGGTGCGTGTTGGTGCGTGTTGGTGTGTGTTGGGTGTGTGTTGGTGTGTGTTGGTGTGTGTTGGTGTGTGTTGGTGCGTGTTGGTGTGTGTTGGTGCGTGTTGGTGTGTGTTGGTGTGTGTTGGTGTGTGTTGGTGTGTTTGGTGTGTGTGTGCGTGTTGGTGTGTTGGTGTGTGTTGGTTGTGTTGGTGTGTGTTGGTGTGTGTTGGTGTGTGTTGGTGTGTGTTGGTTCGTGTTGGTGTGTGTTGGTGTGTGTTGGTGTGTGTTGGTGTGTGTTGGTGCGTGTTGGTTCGTGTTGGTGTGTGTTGGTGTGTGTTGGTGTGTGTGTTGGTGCGTGTTGGTGTGTGTTGGTGTGTGTTGGTGTGTGTTGGTGTGTGTTGGTGTGTGTTGGTGTGTGTTGGTGTGTTGGTGTGTGTTGGTGTGTGTTGGTGTGTGTTGTGTGCGTGTTGGTGTGTGTTGGTGTGTGTTGGTGTGTGTTGGTGCATGTTGGTGTGTGTTGGTGTGTGTTGGTGTGTTGGTGTGTGTTGGTGCGTGTTGGTGTGTGTTGGTGCGTGTTGGTGTGTGTTGGTGTGTGTTGGTGTGTGTTGTGGTGTGTGTTGGTGTGTGTTGGTGTGTGTTGGTGTGTGTTGGTGTGTGTTGGTGTGTGTTGGTGCATGTTGGTTGCATGTAATAATATTAATAATAATTAACGGTTTATTGAAAGGCAGCAGCAGAAGGCTGAAAATATACAGTACATATTTGGGGAATGGGTTACGAATTACAAATAATATACAAGTGACATAAGTGACAAAATAAGACATATAAGTAACTTAGATGGGGATCAGCTCAAACTACAGTTCATTTCAACATAGTGACAGTGTAGGGAGCAGTGTTTGCTGGGGTGAATACACTGATTTATTACATGTTATTGATAATTTTACAATGGTTGGGACTGGGCTGTTCTTATAGGGATCAGTTCTTGCACGTATGGGCTGGATGCGGTTGTGGTGTCGAACAGCAATTCTCGGACAGGGATCTCAGGTGGTAGTGGGGCCAGTGTCGGGATGGTGTAGAAGCTTCTTACCAGAATTTGCAGATGAGGCGTGGTGATGGTCAGTGAGAGTCAGGGTCAGTGTGTTGGCGCTTCTTGATATGTGGAGTAGGAAGGGAGAGAATAATCTTGCATGCCCTCTTTGCACTTTTCTAGGTGTTTACGTTGTGTGGCATTTAGGGAGAAGACCAGGTGGGGGAGGCATAGGTGAGCAGGAGTATGAATGTTGTGTATACACTGAGGAGCTCGTGTGCAGGAACTCGAGGGACTTAGTCAGCGGAGGAGGTGGGGGCAAACTGGAGAGTTGACCTTCACTGACGTGTGGTTTCCAATTTGTTTGTTGTCTATGGTGTGTGTTGGTGTGTGTGTTGGTGCGTGTTGGTGTGTGTTGGTGTGTGTTGGTGTGTGTTGGTGCGTGTTGGTGTGTTGGTGTGTGTTGGTGTGTGTGTTGGTGCGGGTTGGTGTGTGTTGGTGTGTGTTGGTGCATGTTGGTGTGTGTGTTGGTGTGTTGGTGCATGTTGGTGTGTGTTGGTGCATGTTGGTGTGTGTTGGGTGTGTGTTGGTGCATGTTGGTGTGTGTTGGTGCGTGTTGGTGTGTGTTGGTGCATGTTGGTGTGTGTTGGTGTGTGTTGGTGCATGTTGGTGTGTGTTGGTTCGTGTTGGTGTGTGTTGGTGTGTGTTGGTGTGTGTTGTGGTGTGTGTTGGTGTGTGTTGGTTCGTGTTGGTGTGTGTTGGTGTGTGTTGGTGTGTGTTGGTGCGTGTTGGTGTGTGTTGGGTGTGTGTTGTTGGTGTGTGTTGGTGCGTGTTGGTCGTGTTGGTGTGTGTTGTTGGTGCGTGTTGGTGTGTGTTGGTGTGTGTTGGTGTGTGTTGGTGCGTGTTGGTGTGTGTTGGTGCGTGTTGTTGTTGGTGCGTGTTGGGTGTGTTGGTGTGTGTTGGTGTGTGTTGGTGTGTGTTGGTGTGTGTTGGTGTGTGTTGGTTGCGTGTTGGTGTGTGTTGGTGTGTGTTGGTGTGTGTTGGTGTGTGTTGGTGTGTGTTGGTGCGTGTTGGTGTGTGTTGGTGTGTGTTGGTGTGTTGGTGTGTGTTGGTGCGTGTTGGTGTGTTGGTGCGTGTTGGTGTGTGTTGGTGTGTGTTGGTTGTGTGTTGGTGTGTGTTGGTGCGTGTTGGTGTGTGTTGGTGTGTGTTGGTGCGTGTTGGGTGCGTGTTGGTGTGTGTTGGTGTGTGTTGGTGTGTGTTGGTGTGTGTGTTGCGTGTTGTTGGTGTGTGTTGGTGTGTGTTGGTGTGTTGGTGTGTGTGTTGGTGTGTGTTGGTGCGTGTTGGTGTGTGTTGGTGTGTGTTGGTGCGTGTTGGTGTGTGTTGGTGCGTGTTGGTGTGTGTTGGTGTGTGTTGGTGTGGTGTGTGTTGGTGTGTGTTGGTGTGTGTTGGTGTGTGTTGGGTGCGTGTTGGTGTGTGTTGTTGGTGTGTGTTGGTGTGTGTTGGTGTGTGTTGTGTGTTGGTGTGTGTTGGTGTGTGTTGGTGCGTGTTGGTGTGTGTTGGTGCGTGTTGGTGTGTGTTGGTGTGTGTTGGTGTGTGTTGGTGCATGTTGGTGGTTGTTGGTGTGTGTTGGTGCATGTTGGTGTGTGTGTTGGTGCATGTTTGTGTGTGTTGGTGCGTGTTGGTGTGTTTTGGTGTGTGTTGGTGCATGTTGGTGTGTTGGTGTGTGTTGGTGTGTGTTGGTGTGTATTGGTGCATGTTGGTGTGTTGTCATTGTGTGCTGTGTTTGAATGTTTGTGCTTGTCCGTATCTTTGTGTTTGTTTAAGTGTTTAATAATAATAATAATAATAATTAACGGTTTATTGAAAAGGCTTGAGGAAGGCTGAAATATACAGTTACATATTTGGGGATGGGTTACAGATTACAAATAATATACAAGTGACATTAGCAAAATAAGACATATAAAGTAGCAGATGGGGATCAGCCAAACTACAGTTCATTTCAACATAGTGACAGTGTAGGGAGCAGTGTTTACTGGGAGTGAATACTGATTTATTACATGTTTGATAATTTTTACAATGTATTGTTGGGACTGCTTATTAGCGATCGGTTCGTGCGTATGGGCTGGATGCGGTTGTGGTGTCGGACAGCAATTCTCGGACAGGGGATCTCAGGTGGTAGTAGGGGCAGTGTCGGGGATGGTGTAAAACTTGCAATGCAGATGGGGTCGTGGTGTGGTCAGTGAGAGTCAGAAAGGGTCAGTGTGTTGAGCGCTTCTTGATATGTTGGAGTAGGAAGGAGAGAATAATCTTGCATGCCCTCTTTTTAGGTGTTTACGTTGTGGCATTTAGGGAGGAGAGACCAGTTGAGTGCATGGTGAGCTTGGGAAGTATGAATGTTGTGTATACACTGGGGAGCTCATGTTTGTGAGTATGTGTGTGTTTATGAATGCATATGTCTGTGTGTGTATATTTGTTTATTTGTTTCAAGGTGTATGTGTTTTGTGTCTGTATACTGTGTGTGTGTGTGTGTGTGTGTGTGTGTGTGTGTGTGTGTGTGTGTGTGTGTGTGTGTGTGTGTGATATTACCATAAAAGTGCATATAGGGAGATGTATCAGGGACAACACAAGGATTGTAAACATATCATCCATATACAACTGGTCCATATGTGTCAACAAGGTCTGGTCAAAGCTGGTCACACCCCCTTGAGTCGTGACGTAGTGTGGCTGGTCAGATGGTGTGACGTAGTGGCTGGTCAGATGGTGGAGTAGTGTGGCTGGTCAGATGGTGTGGTTGTCTGTCTCAAGGAAAGAAA
>NW_024724035.1:0-52500 GCF_018991925.1 Homarus americanus | reverse complement strand
TTAATTAATTACAGTGGTGGTAGTGGTTTCAGTAGGTAGTGGTGATAGTGGTAGTGGTGGTGGTGGTAGTGGTTCCAGTAGTGGATAGTGGTAGTGGTGGTGGTGGTAGTGGTGGTGGTAGTGGTTATAGTAGTGGTGATGAGGGGTGTTGTGAGGGGGTGCTGTGAGGGTAGTTGTGAGGGGTGTTGTGGAGGGGTGATGTGAGGGTAGTTGGGAGGGGTGTAGTGAGGGGAAGTTGTGAGGGTGTGTTGTGAGGGGGTGTTGTGAGGGTGTTGTGAGGGGGTGTTGTGAAGGGGTGTTGTGAGGGGGTGTTGTGAGGGGGGTTGTTATGGAGGTGTTGGCGCCGACTTAATGCTGCCTCCTCCTCCTCTTCTGCCGCAGTAACACACGTCATCGTCAACGCTACACTAGCCCTGAGCTACCTCCTCCTCCTCCTCCTGTCTCGTTTTTCTTGCCGATAAAAGTCTACTATATCTCCTCAGGTTTACTCACAAGCGCACCCACCCACCCACACACACACACACACACACACACACCCACCCACACACACACACACACACACACACACACACACACACACACACACACACACACACACACACACACACACACACACACACACCGAAGGGTCAAGACGTACCTGGCGCCTCTCTCCGAGCAGCCAGGTCAGTCCGTTATGTTGGCCCATACCACCCCTCCCCTGAACCCTCCTCCCCACCGGAATATCAACAAGTTCACACCAGAAGTTACTATTTCATTTAGAAAGAAATGGAACCAGTGTAAACAGAGGTGAACAGTGGTGAACAGTGCTTAAGTCAGTGAGAACAACTCAACAGTAACAGTGGTACCCAAGTTGACCTACACAGTGAGGTCCCAGGTACCCAGTGATAACGGCCCGACCCAACTACCAGCGATGTGTTAATCCGTCTACGATAGGAAGGCCTGGAACCACACCTCACTCATATAACACCATCTTTGAGGGAATTACACACCACGAGGCCCTCATAACACCATCTGTGAGGGAATTACTACACCACGTGAGGCCCCTCATAACACCATCTGTGAGGAATTACTACACCACGTGAGGCCCCTCATAACACCATCTGTGAGGAATTACATACCACGAGGCCCCTCATAACACCATCTGGAGGAATTACTACACCACGTGAGGCCCCTCATAACACCATCTGTGAGGAATTACTACACCACGTGAGGCCTCATAACACCATCTGTGAGGAATTACTACACCACGTGAGGCCCTCATAACACCATCTGCGAGGAACTACTACACCACGTGAGGTCCCTCCTAACACCATCTGTGAGGAACTATTACACCACGTGAGGTCCTCCTAACACCATCTGGGAGGGTTACTACACCACGTGAGGCCCTCATAACACCATCTGCGAGGAATTACTACACCACGTGAGGCCCCTCATAACACCATCTGTGAGGAACTACTACACCACGTGAGGTCCTCCTAACACCATCTGGGAGGAGTTACTACACTACTGCTTTTGTGTTCAACACCTACATTAATCTGTATGTTCACTATGTTCTTCACCTTTCTCTCATGAAGGCTTTTGTTAAACCACCAATGTATGTAATAAGTCATTTATGCCCAATGTATTTTTCAGCCTTCGCTGCAGAACTTTTCAATAAACCGTTAATTATTATTTATTATTATTACACACACACACACACACACACACACACACACACACACACACACGCACGTACACACACACACACACACACACACACACACACACACACACACACACACACACATGTCAACCCTCAGTGAGATAAGACGTGCCTGAAGGCGCTCTCGGTTTTAGCAGCCAGGCCGAGTCTGTTTGGCCCTGCCCACTCCCCCTGCTATACCCCAACGGTAACCCATTCCCCAAATATGTAACTGTATATTTTCAGCCTTCTGGCTGCCAAGCTCTTTCAATAAACCGTTAATTATTATTATTATTATTATTACACTGCCCCCCCCTCTCCCCCCGCCTCTGTTGCACCTGATGTAACGGACTGAATCAGGTAAGTAATTGATAGAGTGAAGGGCGTGGGAGGAAGAGGAATAATGCAGGTGGATGAAGGATAGGAAGAGTAAGAAGAGGAGGGATTGGCTAGGTAGATGGAGAGATAGGAGAAGGAGGAGAGGAGGAAGAAGAGGAATGAGAGTGGGATGGTGGAGGTAAGATGAGGAAGAGGAGGAGGGGTGATAAGGAAGCAACCTGACCCACTGGATAAGCTCAGGTGGGGAAGCTAAGTCATCACAGTGCTAACCAACACCACTACTACATAAGGCTCATAACCATCTATACATCTTATACATAACACCGCCCCTATACTCACACCAACGCCATGAGTGAGTCTGCTAGGTGTGTGTAGCATGAGTCACCTTCCATGGCTACTCATGAATTATTATCACTCATGGACCAATTATACCTCACCAGGTGGACGACTTTTCATTGATTATTATTATTAATTATTGATCACTCGACGCTTTGTGGTTTAGGGGAGAGGTTGTGTGCTAGACTAGAGAGTAAGGGACACTGACCGCTGTATGTCTGTCGATGGCTAGTGGTCAGGGTACCGTATGTTGTGAGAGAGAGAGAGAGAGAGAGAGAGAGAGAGAGAGAGAGAGAGATCCTTGGTAAAACGACCTACTAGAATGCGAATAATTCTCTTTACAAATACAAACAAATAATAATAACAATAACAACCACAACAATAGCAGCGACAACAATAATAACAACAACAACCGTCAAAACTTACAATCACACACACACACACACAAGACACACAAGTAAACATAAACAGTGAATAAGGAAGTGGACCAATAAACAAGACAAGAGGTAAACTAAACTTAACCATTATTACGCCATGGTTTAGCACTGGGAACTTTCACGGAGACCTCGCATTATTCAACCTCACTGGGCCTCAGCTGCTGTGGTTTGGGGGTGGGGCAGGGGTGGGGGGAGGGAGGGGGTGCTGATCCTGTGTGGGGGTGGAGAAGGGGGTGGTGTTATGTGGGGGACGGGGTGGTGTTCCTTGTGGGCATGTGGGGGTGTGAGAAGGTGGTGTTATGTGGGGACGGTAGATCCTGTGTGGGGAGGGGTGGGACTGTGTAGGTGCTTGTGTGTGTTTGTGTGTATGTTTATGTGTATAATCTATTTTGCATGTACGGTTTTTGCGTCACTGTTTTGGTTACTGGATGAATGATGAACATGTGTGTGTGTGTGTGTGTGTGTGTGTGTGTCATCGGTAATACAAACAGTCTCAGTCACTCTCAGATCACGGGTTGAACAAACAGTAACTCTCAGGTTACACAGGTTCCCGGTAGGAAGGACGCGTCACGCCCTCAGATTGGTGTCATTTTAACTTTCAAGAGAACCGCCATGGCCGCCAAATTCTGACGACTTGAAAGTGACTTGACGAAACCCTGAGGCGTAGAATAATCATTGTTGTGGCTTATGTTGTGTTGTGTTGTCCTGTGCTAAGTGGTGTGGTTAGGTTAGGTATTAGACATAAGGGCGAGAGGATGCATAGTTACCTTAGGTTGACCGCAGTGTTGGATAACAGATTTGTACTCAGGTAAATAAAGAGTTGTGGTGGTGAATGGATACGGTGCTCGCCTTCCTGTTCTAAAGGTCGCTGGTTCGCATCCAAGACACCTCCAGTCCACCCAGCTGTTGATGGGTACTGTACTTACCTTTACAGTTAGGGAAGTGAAGGTGGTCGCGTGCAGTGTCGGCCTCATGGGTACCGAAGGCTAAATATATATTCTGTACAGTATCCACACCGGCCACACACGGGACACAGGTTCATCAGCTAGATCATTTAGTCAGTAAGTTATATTTTCCAGTTCTTGTACTTAAGGAATTTATACTGTTGATCGTCACTCTTCCTTCACTCACCGATCGTCACTCTTCCTTCACTCACCGATCGTCACCTTTCCTTCACTCACTAATCGTCACTCTTCCTTCACTCACTGATCGTCACTCTGCCTTCACTCACTGATCGTCACTCTTCCTTCACTCACTGATCGTCACTCTTCCTTCACTCACTGATCGTCACTCTTCCTTCACTCACTGATCGTCACTCTTCCTTCACTCACCGATCGTCGCCCTTCCTTCACTCACTGATCGTCACCTTTCCTTCACTCACTAATCGTCACTCTTCCTTCACTCACTGATCGTCACTCTGCCTTCACTCACTGATCGTCACTCTTCCTTCACTCACTGATCGTCACTCTCTTCACTCACTGATCGTCCTCTTCCTTCACTCACTGATCACTCTTCCTTCACTCACTGATCGTCACCTCTTCACCACTGATTGTCACCATCTTCCACTCACTGATCGTCACTCTTCCTTCCACTCACTGATCGTCACTCTGCCTTCACTCACTGATTGTCCTCTGCCTTCACTCACCGATCGTCACTCTGCCTTCACTCACTGATCGTCACCTGCCTACTCACTGATCGTCCCATTCCTTCACTCACTGATCGTCACTCTTCCTTCACTCACTGATCGTCACTCTTCCTTCACTCACTGATCGTCACTCCGCCTTCACTCATCGTCACTCTTCCTTCACTCACTGATCGTCACCCTCTTCACTCACTGATCGTCACCTTCACTCACTGATCGTCACTCTTCCTTCACTCACTGATCGTCCTCTTCCTTACTCCACTGATCGTCACTCTTCCTTCACTCACTGATCGTCACCCTTCCTTTACTCCTGATCGTCACCATTCCTTTACTTACTGATCGTCACTTCCTTCACTCACTGATCGTCACTCTTCCTTCACCACTGATCGTCACCCTCCTTCACTCACTGATCGTCACTCTCCTTCACTACTGATCGTCACCTTCCACTCACTGATCGTCACTCTTCCTTCACTCACTGATCGTCACTCTTCCTTCACCACTGATCGTCACCTTCCTTCACCACTGATCGTCACTCTTCACTTTCCACTTGATCGTCACTCTTCCTTCACTCACCATCGTCACCTTCCTTCACCACTGATCGCTTCCTCACCACTGATTGTCACCATCTACTCACTGATCGTCACCTTCACTCACTGATCGTCACTCTGCCTACTCACTGATCGTCACCTTTCTACCTACTGATCGTCACTTCCTTACCACTGATTGTCACCTCTTCCTACTGATCGTCACCTTCCTTCACTCACTGATCGTCACTCTTCCTTCACTCACTGATCGTCACTTCCTTCACTCACTGATCGTCACCTTCCTTCACTCACTGATCGTCACCTTCCTTCACTCACTGATTACCTTCACCCACTGATCGTCACTCTTCCTCCACTCACTGATCGTCACTCTTCCTTCACCACTGATCGTCACTTCCTTCCACTCACTGATCGTCACCATTCCTTACTCCACTGATCGCCTCCTTCACTCACTGATCGTCACTCTTCCTTCACTCACTGATTGTCACTCTCCTTCCACTCACTGATCGTCACTCTTCCTTCACCGATCGTCATTCTCCTTCACTCACTGATCGTCACTCCTTCACCACTCTGATCGTCACTCTTCCTTCACTCACTGATCGTCACCTTCCTTCCACTGATGTCACTCTGCCTCACTCACTGATCGTCACCTTCCTTCACTCACTGATCGTCACCATTCCTTCACTCACTGATCGTCACTCTGCCTTCACCTACTGATCGTCACTTGCCTTCACTCACTGATCGTCACTCTTCCCTTCACTCACCGACTCTTCCTTCACTCACTGATCGTCACCTTCCTTCACCACTGATCGTCACTCTTCCTTCACTCACTGATCGTCACTCTCCTTCACTCACTGATTGTCACTCTTCCTTCACCACTGATCGTCACCATCTTCACTCATCATCGTCACTCTCCTTCACCTCACTCGATTCATCACCTTTCCTTCACTCACTGATCGCCACTTCTTCTCACTGATCGTCACTCTTCCTTCACTCACTGATCGTCACTCTTCCTTCACTCACTGATCGTCACCTTCCTTCACTACCGATCGTCACCTTCACTCACTGATCGTCACTTCTTCCTTCACTACTGATCGTCACTCTTCCTTCACTACTGATCGTCACTCTTCTAACTCACTGATCGTCACTCCTTCACTCACTGATCGTCACTCTTCCTTCAATCACTGATTGTCACTCTTCCTTCACCACTGATCGTCACTCTTCCTCTACTACTGACGTCACCTTCCTTCCCACTGACGTCACTCTCCTTCACTCACTGATCGTCACTCTTCCTTCACCTTACTGATCGTCACCTTCCTTCACTCACTGATTGTCACTCTTCCTTCACTCACTGATCGTCACCTTCCTTCACTCACTGATCATCACCTTCCTTCACCTTACTGATCGTCACTCTTCCTTCCACTCACTGATCGTCACCTTCCTTCACTCACTGATTGTCGTCACTCTTCCTTCACTCACTGATCGCACTTCCTTCCTTCACTCACCGATTTCACTCTTCCTTCACTCACCGATCGCCTTCCTTCACTCACTGATCGTCACTCTTCCACCTACTGATCGTCACTTCCTTCACTCACTGATCGTCCCTTCACTCACTGATCGTCACCCTTCCTTCACTCACTGATCGTCACTCTTCCTTCACTCACTGATCGTCACCTTCCTCCACTCACTGATCGTCACCTTCCTTCCACTCACTGATCGTCACTCTCCTTCACTCACTGATCGTCACTCTTCCATCACTGATCGTCACTCTTCCTTCACTCACTGATCGTCACCTCCTTCACTCACTGACTGTCACTCTCCACTCACTGATCGTCACTCTCCTTCACCACTGATCGTCACTCTTCCTTCACCACTGATCGTCACTCTTCCTTTATTCACTTCCTTCACTCACTGATTCACCCTTCCTTCACCACTGATCGTCACTCTTCCTTCACTCACTGATCGTCACCTTCCTTCACTCACTGACGTCACTCTTCCTTCACCACTGATCGTCACTCTTCCTTCCACTACTGATCGTCACTCTTCCTTCACTCACTGATCTTCCTTCACTCACTGATCGTCACTTTCCTCACTCACTGATCGTCACTCTTCCTTCACTCACTGATCGTCACCTTCCTTCACTCACTGATCGTCACTCTTCCTTCACTCACTGATCGTCACCCTTCCTTCACTCACTGATCGTCACTCTTCCTTCACTCACTGATCGTCACTCTTCCTTCCTCACTGATCGTCACCTTCCTTCACTCACTGATCGTCACTCTTCCTTCACTCACTGATCGTCACTCTTCCACTCACTGATCGTCACTCTTCCTTCACTCACTGGTCACCTTCCTTACTTCGCACTCCTTCCACCGATCGTCACTCTTCCTTCACTCACTGATCGTCACTCTTCCTTCACTCACTGATCGTCCTCTTCCTTCCTCACTGATCGTCCTCTTCCTTCACTCACTGATCGTCCTCTTCCTACTCACTGATCGTCATCTTCCTTCACTCACTGATCGTCCTCTTCCTTCACTCACTGATGTCCTCTTCCTTCCTCACTGATTGTCCTCTTCCTTCACTCACTGATCGTCACCCCTTCCTTCACTCACTGATTGTCACTCTTCCTTCACTCACTGATCATCCTCTTCCCCCTTCACTGATCGTCCTCTGCCTTCACTCCTGATCGTCCTCTTCCTTCACTCACTGTTGTCACTCTTCCTTCACTCACTGAGTCATCCTCTTCCTTCACTCACTGATCGTCACTCTTCCTTCACTCACTGATCGTCACTCTTCCTTCACTCACTGATCGTCACTCTTCCTTCACTCACTGATCGTCACTCTTCCTTCACTCACTGATCGTCACCATTCCTTCACTCACTGATCGTCACCATTCCTTCACTCACTGATCGTCACTCTGCCTTCACTCACTGATCGTCACCTTCCTTCACTCACTGATCGTCACTCTTCCTTCACTCACGCTAGTTATTCGCTCACCACAGATACAGTTGATAACACAATACTTTACCTATAAGACTCATTATTAACTGGTGAGTGGATACAACCAGTCATGTTCCCTCGTAACACAACGACGTACCCCTCGCCACGCACCAGCCCACAGCACAACAGTGGGCGACAGTGCTGAGTGAGATCACGCGATGAATAGCAAAAAGTGGAGGACTCCATTCACTGACAGGCAGGGTCACACGTGCTGACCTCTGTCTTCATGACCAGCACGACACACACACGAGGATGAGACACACATAACATATATTTTTCTCCTCCTGACACAGTATTCAATCCCCTTAACGGTGTCTTTAACTCTTCTAATAGTCACTAACTTTCTAGTCGTCTGGCGCTAAAACCCGATTGATATCAAGGCTCTGGAAAGTTGTATTGCTGTCTCGAAACACTAAACCTGGACGTGTTGTTGATGACTGATGCTATGTTGGCTGGAGTGACGGCGGTAAACCACAAAAAGGTTAAGGCTTTTATCTGTGGAAGGGGAACACTATAGCAAGGTATTTAGGGCCTGGTTGTGGAAGGGGAACACTATAGCAAGGTATTTAGGGCCTGGTTGTGGAAGGGGAACACTATAGCAAGATATTTAGGGCCTGGTTGTGGAAGGGGAACACTATAGCAAGATATTTAGGGCCTGGTTGTGGAAGGGGAACACTATGCAAGATATTTAGGGCCTGGTTGTGGAGAACACTATAGCAAGGTATTTAGGGCCCTGGTTGTGGAAGGGAACACTATAGCAAGATATTTAAGGCCTGGTTGTGGAAGGGGAACACTATGCAAGATATTTAGGGCCTGGTTGTGGGAGAACACTATGCAAGATATTTAGCCTGGTTGTGGAAGGGGAACACTTATCAAGATATTTAGGGCCTGGTTGTGGAAGAGGAACACTATAGCAAGATATTTAGGGCCTGGTTGTGGAAGAGGAACACTATAGCAAGGTATTTAGGGCTGGTTGTGGAAGGGAACACTATAGCAAGGTATTTAGGGCCTGGTTGTGGAAGGAACACTATAGCAAATTTAGGGCCTGGTTGTGGAAGGGGAACACTATACAAGGTATTTAGGGCCTGGTTGTGGAAGGGAACACTATAAAGGTATTTGGGCCTGGTTGTGGAAGGGACACTATAGCAGGTATTTAGGGCCTGGTTGTGAGAGAACACTATAGCAAGGTATTTAGGGCCTGGTTGTGGAGAACACATAGACATATTTAGGATCAGTGGAAGGGCACTATAACAGATATTTGGGCCTGGTTGTGGAAGACATAACAAGGTATTTGGGCCTGGTTGTGGGAGGAACACTATATAAGTGTTGGTTTGGAAGACACTATATAGTGTTGGAAGGGCTGTGAATATTTAGGGCCTGGTTGTGGAAGAGGACCTTATAGCAAGATATTTGGGCCTGGTTGGAGGGAACACTATAGCAAATATTTAGGGCCTGGTTGTGGGAGGAACACTATAGCAAATATTTAGGGCCTGTTTGTGGAGACACTATAGCAAAATATTTGGGCCTGGTTGTGGAAGAGAACTATAGCAGGATATTTGGGCCTGGTTGTGGAGAGAGCACTATGCAAGATATTTGAGCCTTGTTGTGGAAGGGAACCTATATAGGAATATTTAGGGCCTGGTTGTGGAGGGAACACTATAGCAAGATATTTGGGTCTGGTTGTGGAAGAGGAACACTATAGAAATATTTAAGGCCTGGTTGTGGAAGAGGAACACTATAGCAATGTTTAGGGCCTGGTTGTGGAAGAGAACACTATAGCAAGATATTTAGGGCCTGGTTGTGGAAGAGGAGCACTATAGCATTTAGGGCCTGGTTGTGGAAAGACACTATAGCAAGATATTTAGGGCCTGGTTGTGGAAGGAACACTATGGTATTAGGGCTGGTTGTGGAAGGGAACACTATAGCAAGATATTTAAGGCCTGGTTGTGGAAGGGAACATAGCAAGATATTTGGGCCTGGTTGTGAGAACACTATAGCAAGTATTTAGGGCCTGGTTGAAGAACTTAAAAGTATTTAGGGCCTGGTTGTGGGGAACACTATAGCAAGGTATTTAGGGCTTGGTTGTGGAGAGAACACTATGAATATTTAGAGCCTGGTTGTAGAGGGCACTATAGCAATATTTAGGGCCTGGTTGTGGAAGAGGGCATAGTGTTGGGTTTGTGGAAGGGAACACTATAGCAAGATATTTAGGGCCTGGTTTGAGGAAGAACACTATAGCAAGATATTGGGCCTGGTTGTGGAGAGACACCTCATGGTATTGAACTTTAGGTGAGAACCTATAGCAAGATATTTGGTTTGTGGAAGAACACTATAGCAAGGGGCCTGGTTGTGAAGGAGCACTATAGCAAGATATTTAGGGCCTGGTTGTGGAGAGGGAACACTATAAGATATTTAGGGCCTGGTTGTGGAAGAGGGCACTATGGTATTTAGGGCCTGGTTGTGGAAGGGGAACACTATATGAGGGTATTTAGGGCATGGTTGTGGAAGGGGAACACTATAGCAAATGATTTAGGGCCTGGGTGTGGAAGAGGAACACTATAGCAAGATATTTGGGCTGGTTGGAAGGAACATATAGCAAGGTATTGGGCCTGGTTGTGGAGGAACACTATAGAAGATATTTGGGCCTGGGTGTGGAAGAGGAACACTATAGCAGGGCCTGGTTGTGGAAGGGCCTTCTGCAAGATATTTATTTGTGGAAGAGCACTATAGCAAGTATTTAGGGCCTGGTTGTGGAAGAGAACATATATAGAAAGTATTTAGGGCCTGGTTGTGGAAGGTGAACACTATGACACATTGGTTGTTCAGGGTTGGTCTCTTTATATCAGGGCCTTCATCAGTGTGTGTGTGTGTGTTGGTGTGTGTGTGTGTGTGTGTGTGTGTGTGTGTGTGTGTGGGTCGTCAGAAGTATTAGGTGTTGTGCGTGACTGACATGTGATCCTCGCCTGGTGACAACATCCCTCAGGCCGCCGGCAACATGCTGACGGTCAGGTGCGTCTCACGTTTCTTCTCCTCTTACATCTTGTCATTATAAGTTAGGTTAGGTTAGGTTAGGTTAGGTTTGGTTGGGTTAGGTATTCACGTTACAGGTACCAAGTGGTTCGACCTGACGCCATTTGTCCATATGACGTCACCGACCACAACAAACACTGCTATCCTCTCTGTGTTTACATTCCCTGGTCTAGATGGTTGACCCTTCTGTTTCCTATACTTCCTCCTCCAAATCCCTCCTCCTCCTAGTAACAGGCCTGGCACTTGACATTATTCGGGACCTGCCACGCTTTTGCCATAAACAGATGAAATGTACCGGAACCCCCCCCACACACACACCTCATCATTCTGTCACTTTATGTAACTTGCTGACAAAACCTATGACCCTTCAGGCTTTACGCCCTAATGCATGACTCATAAAGGTAAGCATGAACTTAGCAAGCTTCCCTGTTGGGCGCTGTAAACGCTTCACCTTGCACAGGATGTAAGGGGTGCCCAATAAACTAGCCCCCTCGTGGGCAATCTAAAAAATCTCCTTCACCTCCTCCTCCTGCCTCACCTCTTCCTCCTGCCTCACCTCCTCTTCCTTCCTTCATCTCCTCCTCCTCTCTCACCTGCTCCTC
This sequence comes from Homarus americanus, assembly GCF_018991925.1. Taxonomy (NCBI): domain Eukaryota; kingdom Metazoa; phylum Arthropoda; class Malacostraca; order Decapoda; family Nephropidae; genus Homarus; species Homarus americanus. Next base: position 40,888 of record NW_024724035.1, on the reverse strand, counting down.
ACGCCTTTCCTTCCTACTCCCCTTCCTCCTCCTCCTTTTCTTTCCTCACCTCTTCTTCCTCCCCACCTCCTCTTCCTCTTCACATACACGTCAACTCTCACTCTGGCAACTCTCCCACTCACTCTCCCTCGTCTCCCCCTTCTTCCCTCCCCCACTCTCCTTTCACTTTCAGCTCCTTCTATACGTCATCACACACACACATACATTCTCTCTCTCTCTTTTCCCATTCTTCCGTTTTCCTCTCATCTTTCTCCTATTCCTCTCATCCCCTTTTTCCTCCTGCTCCTCTCGCGCCCTTCCCTATCCCCTCCTCTTACAAATGTCACTCATTTCCTTCCTCCCTCCCATCTCCGTTTTCCTCACCTCTTCCTCCCTTCCTCATCTCTCCTTTACTTCTCCTCCAGTTAGTCACTTTTCTCAAGCCTTTAAATGTGTTTCTTTCCCATCGTCTCTCAAGAAGCCAACTAAAGACCTTCCTAAAGTGTGTGTGTGTGTGTGTGTGTGTGTGTGTGTGTGTGTGTGTGTGTGTGTGTGTGTGTGTGTGTGTGTTATCACCAGGTTATCATTAAAAGCACAACGTACATCATTGACTAAAGTTTATTTGTAAAATTTAAACAATTGTTACATACTGTATATAATATTTTTTATTTTCTCGGTGTATCCTGCCTAACAAAGTCATGACTGACCTTATTATTAGTGAATTCCTTGAATTTTGGAAACTACATAATTATTAAATATATATAATTTGAGTATTATTCAATTAGATAAGCCTGATTAATAAAGCTCCCTGGCAGACCTATTAAGTTGTGACGAAGCCTCACTATGTCTCTTATGGTGTAACACTTATGAGACTTGTACGAGTTCACGCCTGAGCACACATGACGTCACTGTGTGTATGTCAACATGATACGTGCAACATATATTAAGGTTTCTGCACGACTGTATGTGTGTTATAAGGAAACGCTGCTGCCATGAAGCTTACAGGACTGACGGAAGATAAACAAACACTGTATATGTCATTAGTTCTGGTCAAGGTTTTCGTCAAGAGAAGTGGCAGAGAACTGATGGTAACTTGTGTACCTGTATGGGGTGCACCTGAGTGTACCGTGGTGCACCCTCTGTTGTTTACGTCTTGTAGCGGTACATAACGTTCATCCACACTGACTGAATTTATTAGTATTATTGTTTATTGTTATTTGACTGAAACTCTACACTTTTATTATCAGTTTGTTTCTCTCTCCACTTCTCGTGTTTTGTTTTTATCTTTATTATTAAGAATTAAACTCCGGGAACATTATTTATATATAACAGACTTCCAGCAACAGGTGTTATAATGACGTCATGTAGTGTGGCGTTAACTCCTACACTGCCTCATCGGCCCTCACCTACAGTACACAGTTTTGACAACACTGCACCTGCCACCTTCCTCTGGCTACCTGATGTCTGGTGACGGCAGCTGTGAATTATTATCATAGGTTGTAGCTTCGTGTTGTGTACAGGTGCTGTAATACTCACATGCCCTTAATAAAAACACTAATATACGTTCCTTCATAAAATAAAAACTATATTGGCCTCTGTGAATACAAAACAGTTAATTACAGTACATTTGTTGCAGAATACTGTACTGCAGTTTTGTTTGACGGACAATGGACGAAACATGCACATAGAAGAATTTACTGTACTGTACTACAACTATTGTTTTGTTGTGTATCACTAGTACACACACACACACACACACACACACACACACACACACACACACACACACACACGGATGAGGATATGAGACTGTTCTTGCTTACCTACAAAGCCTCAACACACACAGGGAGTAATGGCAATTTACACACATTTATGATTCACTTTTGTACACTCATGGAAGACCAACTTATTTACCCGGGTCTCTCGTGCCTGTCTGTGTATAAAGGTGTTCCTGAAGGTGTCTTAGTCTAGCCTTAACACCTGTCTAACACACCCTCAATAGACAGACTACATGTGGCTGTCTTCTCACACACATTGTTGTTGACAGGTGTGGTGACTCGCCAGCTACACACATCATAGGTCTAAATATAAGTCAACAACACTCATTTCAGGTCTATATTGGAAGATCAGGGTTACATCTCGGGGTCAAGAGGTCACGAGGTCAAGAGGTCATAGATGGATGTGTTTCTCTAGTCTCTACCTCACTGGCGGGTGACACCAACTCCCAACAATATGTACACCTTGCCTCTCCCTCTTGTAAACATATCAGTACCTATACATAATGTTTCCAAAATGGTAATAAAAATAATGATTATGAGTAAGCTTTGATCCCGAGGCTGTTATATAATGTGTCTGTCTTATCTAACTATTTACAGCACACTAAAGTTGTTATGGTTAGGTTTGTGGATATATGGTTATGTTATTAAAGTGATGTCAGCTGTTGTGGTCAAGTTTATCACACACAACGAGCCGGGGAGAAGTTGTTGTAAGATGACACTAACATAGATAATATTAAATGGTACTTCGTCAGTAACTCTAAGGAGGGGATAATGAAGGTGGCGGTGTGTGGCTGAGCAATGGTGGTGACTTGTGGCACTGTGCTGTTTATCTTGAGGTTGTTATGTAGCAGTGACCAGTGGCTCAGCAGTGAACAGTGACCCGTGGCCCAGCAGTGAATAGTGACCAGTGGCCAGCAGTGATCAGCGGCCCAACAGTGTCTATATACATGTTACTTGTTACCTCGCAGTGACCAGTGACCTACAGTAATAGTGGCTTTTGAGTGACTTATGAACTAGTTATGGTCTGTGACTTGTGAGCCAGTGACGGTTTCAGGCAAAACTGAAATATTACCTTAAATAATTAGCATTATGAAGAAGGGAAGCAGTTGGAGGAGAGGGTTGGGCTGGTAGTCAGTCTGTCTGTCTGTCTGCCCACACTCACTCGTACCATTACGGGCGGTCCCATGAATTTCTAAATGAACACTACGACTCCTGTTGTCTCGGTAGGATTGTCAAAAGCCTTCATCCGTCGCGTCATATTATCTCAACATAAAAACGTAAAGATACTTGTTTGGAGCGAGTGTTACATACAACCAAACAATGTCATTATAGCCTAACCTGTCACTAACGTACCATAGTTTAACTAATACTTCTTTACCAGCCAGTGCAGTACTCAGAATGGCTGGCTGGCTGTACCTGTGCTGGAAGACTAACCACAACACCTCTCACTGCCACGATCAAAATAATTAATTCATTATCTAACTAATATCACCACACTATACAACCACACCATACCTCATTATACCACCACATCATACCTCATTATACCACCACACCATACACTGTGCAACCACATCATACCTCATTATACCACCACACCATGCACTACACAACCACACCATACACTACACAACCACACCATACTTCATTATACCACCACGACATATCTCATACCGCCACACCATACCTCATTATACCACTACACCATATCTCGTACCGCCACACCATACCTCATTATACCACCACACCATATCTCATACCGCCACACCATACCTCATTATACCACCACACCATATCTCATACCGCCACACCATACCTCATTATACCACCACATCATGCCTCATACCGCCACACCATACCTCATTATACCACCACACCATATCTCATACCGCCACACCATACCTCATTATACCACCACATCATGCCTCATGGGTATGTTCGTATGAATAGATGGGGGAGACTGCAAACCCCACTTAAAGCCACCGTCATCTTTATACCCCAAGTACCTACACACCTACCTCTCACTCCTCACCCCTCATTCCTCACCTCTCATCTCTCACTCCTCACCCCTCACCTCTCATTCCTCACCTCTCATCTCTCACTCCTCACCTCTCATTCCTCACCTCTCATCTCTCACTCCTCACCCCTCATTCCTCATCTCTCATTCCTCACCCCTCACCTCTCATTCCTCACCTCTCACTCCTCATTCCTCATCTCTCACCTCTCATTCCTCACCCCTCACCTCTCATTCCTCACTCCTCACCTCTCACTCCTCACCTCTCATTCCTCACCTCTCACCCCTCATGGTCATCTATCTGTATAAAGTTTGGTATTAACAGCACAGAGTATAGGAGCACAAATATAATGATACCAACAGCTAAGACACAACACCTCGCTATCGGTTATAACAGCATCAGGAATCTACAGTCGTTGGAGGTCAAGTTTTCTACATAATAAAAAAAATTGTAGCGGATCTGTAGTTAATTTTTGTCGCGTGTCTACAGCTCTTGTTTATATATACCCAAAAGAGCTTGAGATAGTCTTAAATAGCTCGTCGAGATACTCCTAAATAGCTCGTGGAACATGTCTTACAGTCGACTTAAACCAAGATACCATCGACTTAAACCAAACTGGAAATACAATTAAATATTTCACCAAGATGTTTGCAATTAGGTTTTAAGATTGTGGTTATTTTATATTATTGACCAGATAACGATACGGTGTGTTATAACAGAGGCAACGAACATCGACAGACAAAGAGACAAGGAAGCATTAACGCAATACAGGGACATACGACACGAAATGATTTAGATGAATATTGACTCAAAGGTTTACTGTACATATTATAATGGCGGGAGAAGTTGAGCCACAGTTAGGTATGGCCAAACAGTAAGCAGTTATTTGTACATTATAAATTCAATGTCTCCCTTTTTCCCCTTCCCATGTCCCACCTTCCACCCTTTACCCTCCCCCCCCCCCCCGCTTGGCCATCTGTATTTGAAGTGGCCATTTAGTTAAGTTTATCTCATTAATGGCCTTGTTCCCCTCAGTGCCACACCGTAACGCGGCCAACAGTTAGATGATGAATGACAACAGAAAAAAATATTACAGATCATGAATTATATAAAAAAGTATGTGTCTTTCTTTATCTTTGCCCCACACACACACACACAAGCTAGACATAATTATAGAATACATTATGGTTCCAGCTTAATTTACGGTTCATAATTACAAAGACATTTACTTCTGGAGCCAATCAGTACTCGCTAACAAGGAATGGTGTGTGTGTGTGTGTGTGTGTGTGTTTATCTATACTCGTATAATAATAAACATGTCAGACAGTTTGCTGATCATGCTGAATGTTTGTTTGTCTCACAGGTATATTATTCCGCCATGTCCCTCTCTTCTGCTTCTTCATCGTTTTCGCTATCGTCGTCAGTCTCTGGGGTAGCGATGGCGGCAGTGAACTGGACGGGTTCAGTTTGAGTTTCCACATCTATCAGAGTCACCCGTCGGAGCTCGAATATTCCGTTTTCTTTGGTGTCGACTTGGATACTTCCTCTCTTGCCTTCCTTGCGTGTCTTCCTCTTCTTGCTTTCTTTCTCTCCTTTCTTCTTCTTGGCTTTGGAGATCGCCAGTTGGATGATCTCCATGTCGTCGTCCTCCAGTAGGTTCTCCTTCTCTGCACGATAACGTTCACGGCGACGATTGCGGTGTTGGATGTAAATGTGGAAGATGATGAAGATGATGGCGCTGAGGAGGCTGGCCACAGTCATCATCCTGAAGGTCTTACGGGCCCCTAGATGGTAGTACATGTAGCCGCCCACCACGCTGCCCATTCCTTTACCTGTGTGTGTACGTTATCACATTATACCACAACAATGATGATAAAAGAACACATTTTATTTACTATAATCGTAATGGTCACCAACACAATAATTATACATAGGAAACCATTTTATGTATAATTATATCATACTTTTGGAGTTGTTTTAGTGGGTTCTTATCTATTATATACAGATCTACAAAGGGAGTTGTTTTGTATATAATTATCATAGGCTCTCGTGTAGATTATAGGCACCTCAGCTTATTTCACCTGATTTTAAAACACCTTAACGCTACCTGGGGGTGAGGTTAGGTTAGGTTAGGTATCCTTTACGCTGGTAAATCTTAAGGTGAAAAAAGTTAGGGTGTTTAATCTTCAGGTGATCTTTATCATAGATATTACACCGTGAAGTCATGAATGATTCTTACAGCTGTTTGCTAAGTATCTCGTATATACTGGGTAGAGATACCTTCCTACCCTACTCTACCACTACGCCATCAGAATGTGACGAGGCACGGGGACGATAATGCTAATGGTGGATATAAACTTGGATTTAATGATGGTATGGTGGAGGGTAGGGTGTGGTGGAGGGTAGGGTGTGGTCGAGGGTAGGGTGTGGTCGAGGGTAGGGTGTGGTCGAGGGTATGGTGTGTGGTGGGACTGAGTGTCTGTCCTTACCTCTATGCTAGTGACATTTTTTCAACTTTGTTTATAATTGTTGAAGAAAAAAATTACATTCAAGGGAAAAAAGAAGATTGTTTTCACGTCAACACTTTCTATTGTATGTGACATTGAGGTGTGAAGGATTACTGCTTGTTGGGATGATGTGTCAGGTAGTTTAGTGTGTGTGTAGGGAAGGAGGCGGACGTGTCGAGACAGGTGTAGGCAGCAAAAGGAGGGCGGGACCAAGACGGTGTTCATGGTGACCCAGTTTTTAATTAGTCCTACCTTCACCGTCAACCTTCTGGTATTACACACCTTAAAAATAATAATAATAATAGTACACACACACACACACACACACCCATATGAAACATTGACTGTACAGTGTTATGTATGTTAAGACTCAGTATTACAGCGTATCTTACTATCTACCCTCTTTCTACTTCCCTTTCCTCTCTCTTCCCCTCCCTACCATCAACTTATCCCCTTTCCTCCACCTCCTCCCCTCTATCCTCTTTCCCTCAATCCTATCCTCCTTCTCCCCTCTGTCCTTCAATCCTATTCCCTACTCCCCTCTACCTGCTTCCTCTACCCTCTCTCCCCCATCTTCTCCCCTTCACCCCATCTCCCCCTGTTGACTCACCCACACCGTAGTAGAGGGTGCCACAGAGGGCCTGCAGGGAGACGATGTTCTTGGTGGTGCAGAGCTCGCTGGCGTAGGTCATCCCCGCCGACAGCATCAGGCCTATGGTGACTCCCTCCAGCGCCTCGAAGTACAGGGCGCTCACCGGGTCATAGATGGACGCGTAGCCTGAAAGATATCGAGCAATGTTAACATCTTGAGTACGATGACTTAACACCTTGAGTATGTTGTCTTAACACCTTGAGTATGAGGAATTAACACCTTGAGTACGATGACTTGAACTTTAACCCCTTGAGTGTGATGACTTAACCCCTTGAGTATGATGGCTGAACCCCTTGAGTATGATGACTTAAACCCTTAAGTATGATGACTTAACCCCTTGAGTATGAGGAATTAGCACCTTGAGTACGATGACTTGAACTTTAACCCCTTGAGTGTGATGACTTAACCCTTTGAGTGTGGTGACTTAACCCCTTGAGTGTGATAGCTGAACTTTAACACCTTGAGTGCGATGGATTGACCCCTTGAGTATGATGACTTAACCCCTTCAGTACGATGACTTATCCCCTTGAGTGCGATGGCTTGAACTTGAACCCCTTAAGTACGATGACTTAACACCTTGAGTCAATGATTTTTTTCAGAATGAACACTACGACTCCTGTTGTCTCGGTACGGTTGGTAAAATCCTTCGTCCGTTATGTTAAATTATCTCAAGACCAGTTTATAAGGATAGTCATTTGAGTAGCTGTATATAATCTGATGCCTCCGTGATCATTATAAATCATTATCTGAGAGAAAAAAAATGTGTGAAGAGGAGAGGGGAAGGTGGAAGGGAGGGAGGGAGGGAAGGGAGGAAGGGAGAGAAGGGAGGAGGGAGGGAAGGGAGGGAGAGAAGGGGGGTGGGAGGGAGTGTGAACTTTACCTGCAAACCTGATGGCATACATAAGGAACCCTGAAGCGATGACACCGATGTGACCGAACTTATTGACGATGGGGGACATGAAGATGAGGAACGGGATGGCTGAGGCGGCTCCCATCGTCACCGTCAGACCCATGAGTGATCGAGAGGCTCCCAGGTCACCCAGGAACCAGAACAGGAAGGCCTCCAGGAACCCGAAGAACGCCCCTGTACAAGGTGTGAACAACGTCAATCATGGTGGTGGTGGTGATGGTGGTGATGGTGGTGGTGGTGATGGTGATGGTGGTGGTGGTGGTGATGGATGATGGTGGTGGTGGTGATGTGGTGATGGTGGTGGTGGTGATGGTGGTGATGTGGTGGTGGTGATGGTGGTGATGATGATGGTGGTGGTGGTGGTGATGTGGTGATGGTGGTGGTGGTGATGGTGGGATGATGATGGTGGTGGTGGTGATGATGGTGATGGTGGTGGTGGTGATGGTGGTGGTGGTGATGGTGGTGGTGGGTGATGTGATTGGTGGTGGTGATGGTGGTGGTGATGGTGGTGGTGGTGATGGTGGTGGTGGTTGGTGGTGATGTGTGGTGGTGGTGTGATGGTGGTGTGGTGGTGGTGGTGGTGGTGGTGATGATGTGGTGGTGGTGTGATGGTGGTGATGGTGGTGGTGGATGGTGATGTGATGATGGTGGTGGTGGTGGTGGTGATGATGGTGGTGATGGTGGTGGTGGTGATGATGGTGGTGGTGGTGATGTGTGGTGATGGTGGTGGTGATGGTGGTGGTGGTGATGATGATGGTGGTGATGGGTGGTGGTGATGGTGTTGGTAGTGGTGGTGGTGGTGGTGATGGTGATGGTGATGGTGGTGGTGATGGTGGTGGTGGTGATGGTGGTGGTGGTGGTGATGGTGTTGGTAGTGGTGGTGTGGTGGTGATGGTGATGGTGGTGGTGATGGTGGTGGTGGTGATGATGGTGGTGGTGGTGGTAGTGATGGTGATGGTGGCGATGGTGGTGGTGATGGTGGTGATGGTGGTGATGGTAGTGATGGTGTTGGTAGTGGTGGTGGTGTGGTGGTGGTGGTGGTGGTGATGGTGTTGGTAGTGGTGGTGGTGGTGGTGGTGGTGATGGTGGTGGTGATGGTGATGGTGCTGGTGATGGTGGTGATGGTGGTAATGGTGTTGGTAGTGGTGGTGGTGATGATGATGATGGTGGTGTGATGGTGATGGTGTGATGATGGTGGTGATGGTGTTGGTCGTGGTGGTGATGGTGATGATGGTGATGGTGTTGGTAGTGGTGGTGGTGGTGATGATGGTGATGGTGTTGGTAGTGGTGGTGGTGGTGGTGATGGTGTTGGTAGTGGTGGTGGTGATGATGATAATGGAGGCTAGGGTGGTGATGATTATTATGATGATGATGATGATGATAATGATGATGATGATGATGACTGGTGATGATGATGACTGGTGATGATGATTATGATGATGATGATGATGATTGGTGATGATGATGGTAGAAATGAAGGCTAGGGTGGTGGAGGAGAACAAGGCTATGTTGATGATGATGATGATGATGATGATGATGATGATGATGATGACAATGACTGATGATGATGATGATGACAATGACTGGAGTAGGTCAGTGACTTACCAGCGAGCATCATGGCCACAAACAGCATGAGCACCTCGGGGTTGTGCATCAGCATCCAGATGTTCTTGATGATCTGTTCACACGGCGTCTTGAACTTGAGGTCTACAGAGAGCGCCACCAGCCCCGCCAAGCCCTGCAGCCCCACGAACAGGTAGAACGCTGGCCTGAAGACATACATGCACTCATTATACACCTGACTCATGACGTTAATCGTGAGGACAAACATACACTCATTATGCATCTGACTCATGACGTTAATCGTGAGGACAAACATACACTCATTATACATCTGACTCATGACGTTAATCGTGAGGACAAACATACACTCATTATACATCTGACTCATGACGTTAACTAGTGAGGACAAACATACACTCATTATACATCTGACTCATGACGTTAATCGTGAGGACAAACATACACTCATTATACATCTGACTCATGACGTTAATCGTGAGGACAAACATACACTCATTATACATCTGACTCATGACGTTAATCGTGAGGACAAACATACACTCATTATACATCTAACTCATGACGTTAATCGTGAGGACAAACATACACTCATTATACATCTAACTCATGACGTTAATCGTGAGGACAAACATACACTCATTATACATCTGACTCAAGACGTTAACTCGTGAGACAAACATACACTCATTATACATCTGACTCATTGACGTTAATCGTGAGGACAAACATACACTCATTATACACTGACGACGTTAACTCGTGAGGACAAACATACACTCATTATACATCTGACTCATGCGTTAATCGTGAGGACAAACTGAGGAATATACTTGACTGTTAAGGACAACATACACTCATTATACATCTGACTCATGACGTTAATCGTGAGGACAAACATACACTCATTATACATCTGACTCATGACGTTAATCGTGAGGACAAACATACACTCATTATACATCTGACTCATGACGTTAACTCGTGAGGACAAACATACACTCATTATACATCTGACTCATGACGTTAACTAGTGAGGACAAACATACTCTTCATCTGAGCGTTAATCGTGAGGAACATACCTCATCATCTGACTCATGACGTTTCGTGAGGACAAACATACACTCATTATACATCTGACTCGCGACGTTAACTAGTGAGGACAAACATACACTCATTATACATCTGACTCATGACGTTAATCGTGAGGAAAACATACCTCATTATACATCTGACTCATGACGTTAATCGTGAGGACAAACATACACTTATACATCTGACTCATGACGTTAATAGTGAGGACAAACCACTCATTATACATCTGACTCATGACGTTAACTAGTGAGGACAAACATACTCATTATACATCTGACTCATGACGTTAATCGTGAGGACAAACATACACTCATTATACATCTGACTCATGACGTTAATCGTGAGGACAAACATACACTCATTATACATCTGACTCATGACGTTAACTCGTGAGGACAAACATACACTCATTATACATCTGACTCACGACGTTAACTCGTGAGGACAAACATCACTCATTATACATCTGACTCATGACGTTAATCGTGAGGACAAACATACACTCATTATACATCTGACTCATGACGTTAACTCGTGAGGACAAACATACCTCATTATACATCTGACTCGGACGTTAATCGTGAGGACAAACGCCCTCATTATACATCTGACTCATGACGTTAATCGTGAGGAAACATACACTCATTATACATCTGACTCACGACGTTAATCGTGAACAAACATACACTCATTATACATCTGACTCATGACGTTAACTAGTGAGGACAAACATACACTCATTATACATCTGACTCATGACGTTAACTCGTGAGGACAAACATACACTCATTATACATCTGACTCATGACGTTAACTGTGAGGACAAACATACTCATTATACATCTGACTCATGACGTTAATCGTGAGGACAACATACACTCATTATACATCTGACTCATGACGTTAACTCGTGAGGACAAACACCACTCATTATACATCTGACTCATGACGTTAATAGTGAGGACAAACATACACTCATTATACATCTGCTCGGCGTTACTAGTGAGACACAAACATACACTCATTATACATCTGACTCGCGTTAATGTGAGGACAACTCATTTTCGTATGACGTTAACTAGTGAGGACAAACATACACTCATTATACATCTGACTCATGACGTTAATCGTGAGGACAAACATACACTCATTATACATCTGACTCATGACGTTAACTCGTGTGTGTTATATGATTCAGTTGTGTTGTGGCTCCTGTGTTGTTCTCTGTGTCATAATTATTTACCTGAAAATGTGTACAGTAAAACTTCTAAATAACGGACTTTCTCCCTCCACATAATCCGTTAGATGGAGGGTTTCACATCTAACTGACCCTCGGTATAACGGACTTTCCTCCCCTATATAGTCCGCTAAATAGAGGTTTCACTGTTGACCTTATTTGTGTTTGTATCCCGGAAAGGATCTGATCACTTTCACAAGAGGTCCGTATTACCGGGGTCAAGGGGTACTGATGATGGCTTGACCTGTTGGGGACTGGTTCACTACAGGGTGAGTAACACAGATGAAAAATGTCTAATTTATTCACGTATGTAATAAAAAATTGGTGATATAAATTTTTGAAGGAGTTTTTAATTTGTATGTAAATGGAAAGGCGTGAGAGGGTAGAGAGTTTCAGGTGAGAGAAGTGAGACAAGTGAGAGAGATGGTGATGGGAGGGAACTAGATAGATGGAGATACAAGGGCGGGGGGTGAGGTGATGGTGTGGAGGTTGGGGTGAGGGTCGGGGGAGTAAGAGGAAGGTGGAACAAAGTGAGGGGTGGGCGTAAGGAAGGGGAGGTAAGGAGGGTGAGGGGTAAGGAGGAAGTGAGGGTCAGGGGGAGTAAGGAGGGGTCAGGGAGTGGTCGTTCATGACATCAATAATAATTCTTCTTGATTGTACTATTTTTGTGTTGCGATGATAAAGCAGAACTGTGAGACCAGTGTGTAGTACTGTACCGGGAGCTGACGTGTGGCCGCTGTAAGACTGTAAACAAAAACAGAAAGAATAGTGTTGATGTAAAGACACACACACACACACACACACACACACACACACACACACACACACACACACACACACACACACACACACACACACACACACACACACACACACACACACACACACACACACACACACACACACATACACACACACACACACACACACACACACACACACACACACACACACACACACACACACACACACACACACACACACACACACACACACACACACACACACACACACACACACACACACACACACACACACACACACACACACACACACACACACACACACACACACACACACACACACACACACACACACACACACACACACACACACACACACACACACACACACACACACACACACACACACACACACACACACACACACACACACACACACACACACACACACACACACACACACACACACACACACACACACACACACACACACACACACACACACACACACACACACACACACACACACACACACACACACACACACACACACACACACACACATGACATGTTGTCATGTTAAAAAATTGATTCAGAGTTTATTAGTTTCCATGTAAGATCAAGGATATTGACATTGACGGCTGATACAATGGTGAGATGATACTGAATGATAAATTGAAGGCTGTAAGAAGCATCTTGCTGTTGTTAAAATATAATCCAAACTTATTGTTCCTTGACTGACCTATTACAATAATACATAAGTAAGGGAAATCTTACCAAGCCAAAGATATCACAACCTGAACTAACATAGACACAGACAGCAGAACAGTCACACACACACACATGGTCACCTGGGAGACTTTAGACTCACATAAGGTGACAGGACAAATATTTATAAAAGTTTGTGTGTCATCTGTAAGTTAACTGTCTGCTACTGGAGGAGAGGGAGGGAGACAGAGAGAGAGAGGGTGGGAGACAGAGAGAGAGAGGTGGGAAGACAGGGAGGAGGGGAGGGAGGGAGGGAGGAGGTGGGAGAGGAGAGAGTGATCAGGTCATTATCAGGTTGGAGGTAAGAGCAAGAACGGAGGAGCAACAAGTATAAGCAGGCACTCCACCACTGATGAATAGCGTGAGCTGCTGGGAGATAGGGAAGTGAGGAGCCACTTACCAGTGATCAGGGTAGTTGGTCGAAGCTCATGGTGTCGATGAGCCAACCGGAGAAAGCGTGGACACCATACAGCCTATGTACCCCACACATGGCCGTTGAGGAGAGGCTGTATTAGTGGAGGAACCAGGACCAGGTGCAGCCAGGAGTCACTCTTCACCTTCACAGTGATAACTGAATTATATCTAAATAACACAAAAGTATTATTGTGTTATGGCCAACTCAAGTTTCTTTACTCCATTTGCCTCCGTCTAGCAATTGGGAACCTGGATGTTAATCAGTTTGGGGATCATAATGGTTGCCAGTGCAGTTGGCGGAGTTGTCCGGTCTTCTGGACTATTCTCCAAGGTTGTGGTTGCTTGTTGGCGACAGCCTACACCTTAAACAAATTCACTGCTGGCTGGCCCTGCTGTAGGGTCGGCCAGCTTCGAACACAGGGGGTGGGGACCTTTTTTTCCACATATTAACATGATCTTAGTGAAAATATCCAGAAGTAACATTATGCCACAGGTAGAGTCTTACTCTGTAAGCCGTAGTCTCCACCGTGTTTTTAAGTAAGGAGAGCGTGGCGCCCTCGAAGAGAGCGAAGGCGGCATTGAGGGCGCCGTTGAGATGCTGCGGGCGAAGAGTGGGTCCAGAAGCTGAGACTCTGGCGCCGATGAAGAGTTGGTGGCTCGGCTCACACAGGCCCGGCACCTCCACCTCACACCCTTTCCTCCACCACATGTCCTCCTTCGTCTCGGCCACTCCCGTTCACCGTCCGGTTGAGGCCAGTCATGTTGTAGTCCACCAGGATCTCTGGCAGGAGGTCCTCAGCGCCTTGGAGAGTGGACGTGAGGAACGTTGTCTGGACAGAAGAGCGGGTGGTGGGTGGTGACGGCCATCAGGAGAAGTTCTTGGCCTTCAGGATGCTGGTGATGTTGACCGAGGCTGTGGGAGCTGCTGACCCTATGTTGATCTGAGGTGAAGAGGGAAGATAACAACGGTGAGGAAGATAACAACGGTGAGGAAGTTAACGGTGGGGAAGATAACAACGGTGAGAAAGTAACGGATGGTGAAGATAACAACAGTGAGGAAGATAACAACGGTGAGGAAGATAACAACGGTGAGGAAGATAACGGTGAGGAAGATAACAACGGTGAGAAAGTAACGGATGGTGAAGATAACAACAGTGAGGAAGATAACAACGGTGAGGAAGATAACAACGGTGAGGAAAGTAACGGATAGTGAAGATAACAACAGTGAGGAAGATAACAACGGTGAGGAAGATAACAACGGTGAGAAGTAACGGATGGTGAAGATAACAACAGTGGGAAGATAACAACGGTGAGAAAGTAACGGATGGTGAAGATAACAACAGTGAGAAAGATAACAACGGTGAGGAAAGTAACGGATGGTGAAGACAACAGTGACGAAGATAACAACGGTGAGGAAAGTAACGGATGGTGAAGAAAGTAACAGATGATGAAGATAACAACAGTGACGAAGATAACAACGGTGAGAAAGTAACGGATGGTGAAGATAACAACAGTGAGGAAGATAACAACGGTGAGGAAAGTAACGGATGTGAAGATAACAACAATGAGAGATAACAGTGAGGAAAGTAACGAGATGAAGATAACAATGACGAAGATAACAACGGTGAGGAAGATAACGGTGAGGAAAGTAACGGATGGTGAAGAAAGTAACAACAGTGAGGAAGATAACAACGGTGAGGAAAGGAACAGATGGTGAAGATAACAACAGTGACGAAGATAACAACGGTGAGAAGATAACGGTGAGAAAGTAACGGATGGTGAAGATAACAACTGAAGAAGAACAACGGTGAGGAAGATAACAGCGGTGAAAACAACAGATGGTGAAGATAACAACAGATGGTGAAGATAACAACGGTGAGGAAAGTAACGGATGGTGAAGATAACAACGGTGATGAAGAGAACAACGGTGAGGAAGATAACAACGGTGAGAAGATAACAACGGTGAAGAAAGTAACGGACGGTGATAACAACAGTGACGAAGATAACAACGGTGGGAAGATAATAACGGTAAGAAGTAACAGATGGTGAAGATAATAACAGTGACGAAGATAACAACGGTGAAGAAGATAACAACGGTAAGGAAAGTAACAGATGGTGAAGATAACAACAGTGAGAAAGATAACAACGGTGAGGAAAGTAACGGATGGTGAAAGATAACAACAGTGAGAAGATAACAACGGTGAGGAAGATAACAAGTGAGGGAAGATAACAACGGTGAGGAAGATAACAACGGTGAGGAAAGTAACGGATGGTGAAGATAACAACAGTGAGAAGATAACGACGGTGAGGAAGATAACAACGGTGAGGAAAGTAACGACGGTGAAGATAACAACAGTAAGGAAGATAACGGTGAAGATAACAACAGTGAAGATAACAACGGTGAGGAAGATAACAACTGAGGAAAGTAACGGATGGTGAAGATAACAACAGTGAGGAAGATAACAACGGTGAGGAAGATAACAACAGTGAGGAAGATAACAACGGTGAGGAAGATAAAAGGTGAGGAAAGTAACGGATGGTGAAGATAACAACAGTGACGAAGATAACGACGGTGAGGAAGATAACAATGGTGAGGAAAGTAACGGACGGTGAAGATAACAACAGTAACGAAGATAACAACGGTGAGAAGATAACAACAGTGAAGATAACAACGGTGAGGAAGATAACAACGGTGAGGAAAGTAACGGATGGTGAAGATAACAACAGTGACAGATAACAACGGTGAGGAAGAGTAACAACGGTGAGGAAAGTAACGGATGGTGAAGATAACAACAGTGTAGAAGATAACAACGGTGAGGAAGATAACAACGGTAAGGAAAGTAACGGATGGTGAGTAACAACAGTGAGGAAGATAATAACGATGAGAGTCACGGATGGTGAAGAAAGTAATAACGGTGAGGAAGATAACAACGGTGAGGAAGATAACAACGGTGAGGAAGATAACAACGGTGAGAAGATAAAAACGGTAAGGAAAGTAACGGATGGTGAAGGTAAAACAGTGAGGAAGATAATCGGTGAGGAAAGTAACGGATGGTGAAGAAAGTAATAACGGTGAGGAAGATAACAACGGTGATGAAGATAACAACGGTGAGGAAAGTAACGGATGGTGAAGGTAACAACAGTGAGGAAGATAACGGTAAGGAAAGTAACGGATGGTGAAGATAACAACAGTGAGGAAGATAACGGTGAGGAAAGTAACAGGTCGTGAAGGTAACTGTTAAAACTGACAAGTCTAAATAAACCGTGTTAGTACTGTTGAAACAAGGACTTGACACGTTTAGTTATGCTGTTGAAACATTTTCTCTTCTTGATAGCAGTACCCGCTTCCTCCTCCAGGCTGAAGGAACATACACTTCTGACAGTGAAACACCCGGATGTGTTCCCCTGTCCCTTGCACCACCTCTTGTTCGTCTCCTCGCTGTGTCTGACATCTCCACATTGTTTTGTTTTTTGTTTTGTCTTGCTTCTCTCACAGTCCTCACCTTCTCCTATGAGGGTGAGGCTACTACACAGACCTCCATCTCTCTTGACTCCCCAACACTCAGACTGAGGCAGTTTTGGGGGAGAGAAAAGTATGTAATAGCGGCGTCAGGTACAGGCCGTGACTGGGGACACTACTCATGGGAAGTGTTTGTACAGGTATATAAAGTAACAGTAAGGAACATTTGTAAAGAGTACAAGAAGACCTGCAGGAGGAGAAGGTACTCGTTAATACCGTCCATAAAGGTCTGGTACTGTCGTAAAATCACACCCGTCTGGTTGGTGATGACGATAAACTGAGGTACTCGGCGTCCACAGTGTTACCTGTCTCAGCCTTCGGTAGCACCTCCGCCAGTCTGTGGATCACTGAGGTACCGGAATAGTTAATATACCTTTGGCTGATACTAACTTCGCTGGTATCATGATTATATTTAACACAACAGTTTAACATCATTATCTGTCAAAACCATTACCTGCTAACACCATTACTTGTTAACACCATTATCTGTTAACAACATTACCTGCTAACACCATTACTTGTTAACACCATTATCCGCTAACACCATTATCTGTTAACACCATTCCTGCTAACACCATTGACTTATAATATGGTTACACTTAACACCCCTCTGCTTCCACCTGCTTGACAAGTTTCTTTTTATAGCATGACCTAAGACCAAATTCTCCTCAAAAACACACATACTACGGGGCTGCCTTTATCATTTTATTGGGCTAATCCCAGACGATTGTATTCATCAGAAGAATCCTGTGCACAAGGGGTGTACCTCTCAACCTAACCTAACCTAACCTAACGAGACTGACCTTGACGATTGGGGAGTTCAGACTGGTGGTGGTCGGTGATGAGGGTGAGAGCGACGCCGGGAGGATGGGCACCCCAGGAATCACCAGCAGGAGGAGTGACAGCATCCCCGATACAGCCACCACCCCAGAGAAGAAACAGCTGGCGGGCGAGATAAGGTGTGATTGATTTTGATTTTGCCGCTTAAAGCGGCTACTTTATGTGCACCCACACTCATCCTGTGAGCGGTAGCAAGGATTACAGAGTAGAGTTTACAGGTCATAATAATTAACCCCGTGGTCAGGATATTATGGCACTGAATGTTACACAGTATTTCAATTACATTATTTTTTTTAGTTCTATACATAAAGGGTAACTTATTCACAAATGCGTGAATACAGGCGTGTGAGGCAGTATGTCTGGCCTCACACTTTGTTATTCACATTTACGTGAGAAGTATTCAAGCACATTGTGTATTTGGTTCTGTACACGAGAAGTGATATAATTACTGAGTGCAAAAAGTGGATACAATCTTAATATGTCGGCTTGCTCACATACATGTTTCACTGATAAGACCGCATCATGGTAAACTATGGATCGACTAGGTGCCGCTTGCACTAATTCATTTGCGTCAAAACCCACTGGGTCAAGTTCTTCCTAATTGGCAGTTTTATGGTTCTTTTTGACAGACCCAAATTGTATTCAATTTGGTGTCTTGTTAGACGCGAGTTTGGCGAGGGCATCAACTCTGCTGCGTTTTATGAGGCCTATGAGATCCATTAATAGTTTGATCTTTGACACCCCGGTCATCAAGGCACGCATATTTGTGGTCTGGCTTAGAGACAAGAAAGCGTGACAACCTGCGAGTCGAGGTGCTGGCGGGCAAGCAGGAGGATAGAGAGTCAGTGATGATGAGACTGTCAGTAACAGTGGTTTCAATGAATTTACTAGCCGAGTATGGCAACTAATTCAGTTTCAGGGAGTGGATGCCCAAGCTTGGCACTCAACCCTTGGCCAATTATTATATTACCGTCAGGTTGAGTCACAAATAATAAAGCACTTCCAGCCTCCCACAGGCGGTGGTGTTTAGAGACCACCAGAGATGGTCTGTGTGTGGATATTATCAACAGTCCGTAGAGTGTGTAATATGTGTTCAAGAGCTCTAATTTGGCAGCAGTGTGTTGGAGATAAATACTTGTATAATTAATTTTTTAGGCGGATATGTTCGGGTCAGGATATCGAAGGAACTGTCCGCCAGGTGGCAGGAAGCGCTGTTGTGTCTCAACTTCACAGGTGGTTCAGTCCAAACATTCATATGTGTACTTATAGCTGTAGTTTGATCTATTTCAACCTACCAGTCCCATGGTTCAGAGACTTAGCAATTTTAAGGAAACAATGTTATCAGGATCACTACGCAGGAAGCCCCAGGGCTACTGTCATGAGGTTGACTTTCACCATTCTATCTTTAACACTGGGTATAATGAAGCCTTTCCTCATTTAGTACTTTAGTGCTCAGTGGGACATCCTAGGACAATTTGGAGGGCTTGATTTCTTGCATTTCTTTCTCGAGCTTATTAACGCCTTCCTTGGCCACAGAATGACAGGGCTGGTGTGTGGTAATCTATCAGAGATCTGTGAGAGAGGCCTTGCACATTGTTTTAACAATTCTAACATTAGCACCATAGTGGCGGGCTGCACCTCACACACTTCTAAGAGGTCTCAGTCTGTCAGCACATTGGCGAAGAAGGTTGTATGGCAGGTAGGCATAAGGACGGAAACACCAAGATATTTAAAAGAAGAAATATAGTTACAGTGTTGTTGCCCTTTCTTTGAACTTGGCGGGGCCGCGTTTGCGGTGGTTATCAGCTTGTTTTGTTGAACGCCCAAGTTTTTTTCAGTGGGAGAAAATACACTGAGGTTCCTAAGAGGCTGCGTGAAGGAAGCGGTTCATAGGTGGTTTGCATTTCACGATGAGTTTTAGTATGTATAAGAATATCATCAAAGAAGAAGTTGATTGAGATATTGCTTGGGTTGTTCATTAAATTAATAATGCATTCATAAGAACATTTGAACAAAGGAAATAAGCACTCCAATCTTGAGTACCACAAGTTGCATATTCACACTTCATTTTTAGCCCTGAAAACAGTGTGCAGCAGCCCTTCTGTTGGGTTAGGTAACCACTTATCCAGTGTAACAGCCACCTCCCATATCCTTGGCTAGTTCGTATAATAATATCAGTTGCTCTGTCACAAATATCAATGCAGCTTAGGCAGAGAAATGTGGTGTATTCTGCCTTTCATCACCCCACAGCACAGTTAGAATGTGGTGATGCAATTATAACACCTTACCATGGGTGAAGCTTACTTATGTTAGGAGACATGTGTTCTCTCTGATTCTATATAGAGCTCGTCAAGAACTATCCTCTCAAAGGTTTTACACAGGCAGCTGGTTAGTGATAAGGGCCAGCATCAGGCTGTCCTCTGGTTTCGTATTGGTGTCACAATACTGTTGGGTCCATGATGTGGGTAGTTGGCTCCCCTTTTGGCAGATCGCCCATATTGGTAAGGTCATCAACATTGGATTGCCTGGCACGCGCCTATAGTCTAACGATGTTAGGTGACTTCCGTCTTCCAGGGAAGCGTAGACCACCCTGGCGAGGGCGGCGCCAAGCTCCCCACCAGCATATGCAACCTCACACTCATCGTTCGTTTGCCCGGCATAAAAGTTAACAGATTACTTCACAGACTTCGCATCAAGGAGCCCTTGAGTCCGGTAACATGTCGTAGCTAGACACATGAGCCCACTTTGTATATAAGTGTTCGCCCAGCACATACTGTTAGCACCTGTGTTAACCCATGATCCGTCTTTGAAAGGTTGGTGGACGGAAGATGTTGTCTGTCAGGTGGTTTGTTTAGGCCAGTTTAGTTTAGTTTAGTAACTCGCCATGGAGTGTTGCCTTGTCCTCGCCTTTCAAACGGCGCTGCCCTGAAGACTGATTCTTGTCAACCTTGGCATTGAAGTCTCCAGGCAGGATCAGCTGGTCCTCCTTGGGGGTGGCAGTCATTACCACCTCCCAGGTCAGAGTTCAACTGCTCTTTTAGTGACCCAGTAGCAAAGTTCGTGACACAGACGCTGATGATGAACCTGTAGGTTGTGGGAAGCTTACTGCAGACTTTGAGCTCGAGCAGGTGACCAAAGATCTTATCATGGTAAAACAGACGCTATGTCCACCCCTTTATCTCCCTTCACCTGAGTCTGGTAGTTGTAAGTTTGTCCGGGAGGGGCGGGATGATCTGGCTGACTCACGCCATTGTTTTTGTTCGGTAATTTCGACCTCAGAGATGATGATCCGCCGCTCATGTTTTCCCCAGTAATGTCCCTGAGGCCAGGACAAGGTAGACCCGGAGTCTGAGAGCCTTGCATGTCGACGATAACCACACTAACATTTTCTGTACCACTCAACTACGGGACAGCTATGATGACCACAGTGACGCTTAAACAGTGATGGACCATGGAACGGAAAGTGATGGACCATGGAACAGTGATGACCATGGAACAGGATGGACCATGGAACATGATGGACCATGGAAACAGTGATGGACCATGGAACAGTGATGGACCATGGAAAGTGATGGACCATGGAACAGTGATGGACCATGGAACAGTGATGAACCATGGAACAGTGGAGACCATGAAGTGATGAACCATGAATAGGATGGACCATGGAACAGGATAACCATGGAACAGTGGAGACCATGGACAGTGGTAGACTTATGAACAGTGATGGACCATGGACAGTGATGGACCATGGAGTGATGGACCATGGAACAGTGATGGACCATGGAACAGTGGTAGACCATGGGACAGTGATGAACCATGGAACAGTGATGGACCATGGAACAGTGATGAACCATGGAACAGTAGACCATGGGACAGTGGTAGACCATGGAACAGTGATGGACCATGGACAGTGATGGACCATGGAACAGTGATGAACCATGGAACAGGATGGACCATGGAACAGTGATGAACCATGGAACAGATGAACCATGAACAGTGATGGACCATGGAACAGTGATGGACCATGGACAGTGATGGACCATGGAAAAGTGATGAACCATGGAACAGTGATGGACCATGGAACAGTGATGAACCATGGAACAGTGATGAACCATGGAACAGTGATGAACTATGGAACAGTGATGGACCATGGAACAGGATGGACCATGGAACAGTGATGGACCATGGAACAGTGATGGACCATGGAACAGTGATGGACCATGAACAGTGGTAGACCATGGAACAGTGATGAACCACGGAACAGTGATGGACCATGGACAGTGATGACCATGGAAGTGATGGACTGGGACAGTGATGGACTATGAACAGTGATGGACCATGGAACAGTGATGGACCATGAACAGGATGACCATGGAAAGTGATGACCATGGAACAGTGATGGACCATGGAACAGGATGGACCATGGAACAGTGATGGACCATGGAACAGGTAGACCATGGGACAGTGATGGACTATGGAAGTGATGGAACAAAGTGATGGACCATGGAACAGTGATGGACCATGGAACAGTGATGGACCATGGAACAGTGATGGACCATGGAACAGTGATGGACCATGGAACAGTGGTAGGACTATGGACAGTGGTAGACCAGGAAGTGATGGACCATGGAACAGTGATGGACCATGGAACAGTGATGGACCATGGAACAGTGATGGACCATGGAACAGGATGGACCATGGAACAGTGGTAGACCATGGGAGTGGAGACCATGGAAGGGTGACCATGGAACAGTGATGGACCATGAACAGTGATGGACCATGGAACGTGATGGACATGGAACAGGATGACCATGGAACAGGATGACTATGGAACAGTGGTAGACTATGGACAGTGATGGACCATGGAGTGATGGACCATGGAACAGTGATGGACCATGGGACAGTGATGGACCATGGAACAGGATGAACCATGGAACAGTGATGGACCATGGAACAGTGATGAACCATGGAACAGTGATGAACCATGGAACAGTGATGGACCATGGAACAGTGATGGACCATGGGACAGTGATGGACCATGGAACAGTGATGAACCATGGAACAGTGATGGACCATGGAACAGTGATGAACCAGGAACAGTGATGAACCATGGAACAGTGATGAACCATGGAACAGTGATGGACCATGGAACAGTGATGAACCATGGAACAGTGGTAGACCATGGGACAGTGATGACCATGGGACAGTGATGGACCATGGAATGTGATGGACCATGGATCAGTATGAACCATGGAACAGTGATGGACCATGGAACAGTGATGAACCATGAACAGTGATGCAGGTGATGAACTATGGAACAGTGGTAGACCATGGACAGTGGTAGACCATGAAGTGATGGCTATGGAAAAGTGGAGGACCATGGAACAGTGATGGACCATGGAACAGTGATGGACCATGGAACAGTGATGGACCATGGAACAGTGATGGACCATGGAACAGTGATGGACCATGGAACAGTGGTAGACCATGGGACAGTGATGGACCATGGAACAGTATACCATGGAACAGTGATGGACCATGGAACAGTGATGGACCATGGAACAGTGATGGACCATGAACAGTGATGAACCATGGAACATGGTAGACCATGGACAGTGGTAGACCATGGAAGTGATGGACCATGAACAGTGATGGACCATGGAACAGAAACATGGACCATGGAACAAAACATGAACCATGGAACAGAAACATGGACTAGGAACAGAAACATGGACTATGGAACAGAAATATGGACCATGGAACAGTGATGGACCATGGAACAGAAACATGGACCATGGAACAATGATGGATCATGGAACAGAAACATGGACCATGGAACAATGATGGATCATGGAACAGAAACATGGACCATGGAACAGAAACATGGACCATGGAACAGAAACATGGACCATGGAACAGAAACATGGATCATGGAACAGAAACATGGACCATGGAACAGAAACATGGACCATGGAACAGAAACATGGACCATGGAACAGTGATGGGCCATGAAATAGAGAGATGTATCGTGGAAGAAACAAGAGACTAACGACAGTACAGTAGTTGGGTGGTGAAGGAGGCTGGGAAAGGTTTACGAAGAACTCACCTTAAAGTTGCCCAGCTTATCGGCCACGGCTCCTGCTATGGGCGGCCCCATGATGGCCAGGAGGGGCGTGATGGCCAGCAACACCCCGGCCTTGTCCGCCCCGAACCCCAGAGACTGTAGGTGCACCGCCAAGTACGGGTTAGTGTCGTGTTGGCTGTGGAGGAAGACTGTTATACTGACAGACTTTAAGGTACATGGTCGAGGGGAGACAGTGTTATACTGAGGAACCAATTTAAACACGATAACGACACAAATTGATCGTATTCATGTATGTGTGTGTGCGTGTGTGTGTGTGTGTGGTGTGTGTGTGTGTGTGTGTGTAATAATAATAATAATAATAATAATAATAATAATAACAATAATAATAATAATAATAATAATAATAATTAACGGTTTATTGAAAAGTTCTGCTGCCTGTTGAAAATATACATTGAACATAAATGACCTATTACATATTGGTGGTTTAACAAAAGCTTTCATTAGAGAAAGGTAGGAAACATACAGTGAATATACAGATTAAAGTAGGTGATGAACAGCAAACGCAATGTAATACCCCCCAGATGGTGTTGTTGAGGGACCTGACGTAGTGTAGCAGTTCCCTCAGATGGAGTGTGTGTGTGTGTGTGTGTGTGTGTGTGTGTGTGTGTGTGTGTGTGTGTGTGTGTGTGTGTGTGTGTGTGTGTGTGTGTGTGTGTGTGTGTGTGTGTGTGTTTCATTAAGCTGACTTGTTATTTTGCAGCAAAAATTTTTTGCAAAATTGTAAAAGTTTAAAATATTTTTGTTTTATTTTTTCTTTATGCAGCAAAAAATTGTATTTTTCAACGAGTTTGATTTTTACGTTTTAATATCGTTCTTCTATCTATCTATCTATCTATCTATCTATCTCTATCTCTATATCTATCTATCTATCTATCTATCTATCTATCTCCAGGGCGTGGCGGGGATCATCTGCACAGGAACACCTATCATTGACGTTATGTACCTCAATAACTAAGGTATAGCAAGGGGTAGTTATTACACCAGTCCAACAACAGTTATAAGTTATGGGAGTTACAACAGTGTGTCTATACATGTCTCTGGGGCCTTTTGTGATACACAGGGTAAGTCGAATAAATCATAAAATGAAAGAAAAAAAAAGAGAAATTGAAAGTAAACAATGATATTTTATTTATTAAAGGAGCGACGTATAGTATAGTACCCCAATAACACACGTATGTTTGTAGCTAATACTCGCATCATGATAAACGCCTTAACTGAATTTAGGAGTAAAACAGATTTCTAGTTCGTTATTATGTTCTTGTTTCATTTTTTCATTTTCATCTGTTCGGGACAGTCTTTAAAAGCTATTCCACGTGTGCTGTCATGTGTGACCTTTGTGCCGTTGATGCTGAGAGCCGATAATCGTAACCACCTCACCACCAGTTGCCGATAAACATTGACTATTGACATATTGATCCCGTCACCCCCACACACCTCTGCAGCCCACCTACCAGCCCTCCCAACACACGTCAAGCCCACCTACCAGCACCACGTATCATAGCCTCACCACACGCCAGCCCACCTACCAGACCACGTATCATAGCCCCTCCCAACACACGTGTCAAACCCACCTACCAGGACCACGTGATCATAGCTCCCCATACACGTCCAGCTCCACCTACCAGGACCATGTATCATGCCCTCCCAACACAATGCCTTTCTCAAGCCCACCCCACCAGCACCACGTATCATAGCCCCCATACACGTCCAGCTCCACCTACCAGCACCACGTATCATAGCCCCTACACACGTCCAGCACCTACCAGCACCACGTATCATAGCCCCCAGCCAATGTCCAGCCCACCTACCAGCACCACGTATCATAGCCCCCTACACACGTCAAGCTCCACCTACCACGTATCATAGGCCCCCATACACGTCCAGCCCACCCTACCGTGCTAACACCACGCATCATAGCCCCCACACACGTCCAGCCTGCACCTACCAGTTCCACGTAATACAGCCCCCACACGTCCAGCCCACCTACCAGCACCACGCATCATAGCCCCTCCCCACCGCCTGCCGACCTACCAGCACCAATGCATCATAGCCCCCCACACACGTCCAGCCCACCTACCTCAACCACCCACGTGTCATAGCCTCCTCCCCCCACACACGTCCGCCAGCCCACCTACCAGCACCACGTAATCATAGCTTCCCCACACACGTCCAGCCCACCTACCAGGACATCCAATGTATCATAGCCCCCAATAATGCCGTCAAGCCCACCTACCAGCACCACGTATCATAGCACCCCACACGTCCAGCCCACCCACCAGCACCACGTCATAGCCCCCACACACGTCCAGCCCACCTACCAGCACCATGCATCATAGCCCCCACACACGTCCAGCCCACCTACCAGCACCACGTATCATAGCCCCCACACGTCCAGCCCACCTACCAGCACCACGTATCATAGCCCCCACACACGTCCACCCCACCTACCAGCACCAGCCATCATAGCTCCCCCACACGTCCAGCCTGCACCTACCAGCACCACGTATCATATAGCTCCCCACACGTCCAGCCCACCTTACCAGCACCACGTATCATAGCCCCCACACACGCCGCTCTCCACCTACCAGACCCACGCATCATAGCCCCACCTCACATGTCCAGCCCACCTACCAGCACACCACGTATCATAGCCCCCACCACACGTCCAGCCTCCACCTACCAGCACCACGTATCATAGCCCCCCCACACGTCCAGCCTCCACCTACCAGCACCACGAATCATAGCCCCCACACGTCCAGCCCCACCTACCAGCACCACGTATCATTGCTCCCCACACGTCCAGCCCACCTACCAGCACCACGAAATCATAGCCCCCACACACGTCCAGCCCACCCTGCTACCAGCACCACGCGTCATAGCCCCCACACACACACCAGCCCACCTACATGAGCACAACGTGCGGTAGCTCCCCCACACACGTCCAGCCCACCGAGCAGCACCCAGGCTCGCAGCCCCCACACGTCCCAGCCCACCTACCAGCACCACGCATCAAAGCCCCCACACACGTCCAGCCCACCCACTTTGTGACCCACGTATCAAAGTTTCTCCCCACACACGTCCAGCCCACCTACCAGCACCACGTATCAAAGCCCCCACACACGTCCAGCCCACCTACCAGCACTACGTGCATCATAGCCCCCCACACACGTCCAGCCCACCTACCAGCACCACGTATCATAGCCCCCACACACGTCCAGCCTCCACCTACCAGGACCATGTATCATAGCCCTCCCCAACACACGTCGCTTCCCACTACCAAGCACACCACGTGTCATAGCTTCCCCACACACGTCCAGTCCACCTACCAGCACTACGTATCATAGCCCCCCACACACGTCCAGCCTACCTACCAGCACCACGTAATATAGCCCCTACACACGTCCAGCCCACCTACCAGCACTACGTATCATAGCCCCCAAACACGTCCAGCCCACATACCAGCACCACGTATCATAGCCCCCACACGCGCCGCTTCCAACTACCATGACCCACGTATCATAGCCCCCACACGTCCGCTCACCTACCAGCACCACGTATCATAGCCCCCACACACGTCCAGCCCAACTACCAGCACCACGTATCATAGCTCCCCACACACGTCCTGCCCACCTACCAGCACCACGTACTCATATAGCTCCCCACACACGTCCAGCCCACCTACCAGCACCACACGCATCATAGCCCCCACACACGTCCAGCTCACCTACCAGCACCACGCATCATAGCCCCCCACACACGTCCAGCCCACCTACCAGCACCACGTATCATAGCCCCCACACACGTCCAGCTTCCACCTACATGAGGACCACGTATCATAGCCCTCCCCCAACAACACACGTCAAGTGCTTCCACTCTGCACAACAGCCTCACGTATCATAGCCCCCCACACACGTCCAGCCCACCTACCAGCACCACGTATCATAGCCCCCACACATCCACTTCCCACCTACCAGCACCACGTATCATCATAGCCCCCACACACGTCCAGCCCACCTTACCAGGACCACGCATCATAGCTCCCCACACACACGTCCAGCCCACCTACCAGCACCTCAACAAGTGCAGCCCCACACGTCCAGCCCACCTACCAGCTAACACCACGTATCATAGCCCCCCACACGTCCAGCCCAGCACCTGTACCAGCACCACGTGACCATAGCTCCCCACACACGTCCAGCTCCACCTACCAGCACAACGTGTCATAGCCCCACACACGTCCAGCCCACCTACCAGCACTAATGATCATAGCTCCCCACACGTCCAGCCCACCTACCAGCACCACGCACCGTGCTTCTCCCTCCCACACGTCCAGCCCACCTACCAGCACCACATCATAGCCCCCACACAATGCCCTTCCAGCCCACCCACCAGCACCACGTATCATAGCTCCCCACCACACACGTCCAGCCCACCCACCAGCACCGTACCCAGCCCCACCACACGTCCACAGCCCACCTACCAGCACCACGTATCATAGCCCCCACACACGTCCAGCCCACCTACCAGCACCCACGTATCATAGCCCCCACACACGTCCAGCCCACCTACCACAGCACCACGTATCATAGCCCCCCACACGTGTCCAGCTCCACTCCACCAGCACAACGTGTCATAGCCCCCCTACACACGTCCACAGCCCACCTACCAGCAATTCATGTATCATAGCCCCCACACGTCTAGCTTCCCACCTACCAGCACTAATGTATCAAAGCCCCCACACACACGTCTGTAGCCCCACCTACCAGCACCACGTATCATAGCCCCCTCCCCAACACACGTCAAGCCCACCTACCAGCACCACGTATCATAGCCTCCCACACGTCTAGCCCACCTACCAGCACCACGTATCAAAGCCCCCACACACGTCCAGCCCACCTACCAGCATCACGTAATGCTAGCCCTCCCCAACACACACGTCAAGCTCCACCTACTGTAGCACCACGTATCATAGCCCCCCACACACGTCCAGCCCACCTACCAGTACCAAGGCATCATAGCCCCCTACACACGTCCAGCCACCCACCAGCACACCACGTATCATAGCCCCCCACACACGTCCAACCCACCTACCACAGCACACCACGTATCATAGTCCCCCACACAATGTCCAGCCCACTCCACCAGCACCACGTGTCATAGCTCCCCACACACGTCCAGCCCACCCACCAGCACCACGTATCAAAGCCCCCACACACGTCCGTAGCCCATCTACCAGCACCACGTATCATAGCTCCCCACACACGTCCAGCCCACCTACCAGCACACCACGTGTCATAGCCCCCACAGTTGCCGTCCAGCCCACCTACCAGCACCACGTACTGCAGCCCCACACACACACGTCCAGCCCACCTACCAGCATCACAGACAGCCCCCACCACACGTCCCAGCCCACCTACCAGCACCACGTATCATAGCCCCCACACGTCCAGCCTCCACCTACCAGCACCACGTATTATAGCCCCCACACACGCCAGCCCACCGACCAGCACCACGTATCATAGCCTCCCCACACGTCCAGCCTACCTACCAGCACACCACGTGTCAAAGCCCCCACACACGTCCAGCCCATCTACCAGCACCTCACGTATCATAGCCCCCACACACGTCCAACTCCACCCACCAGCACCACGTGTCATAGCCCCCACACACGTCCAGCCCACCTGCACCAGCACACAACGTGTTGTAGCCCCCACACACACGTCCAGCCCACTGACCAAAGCACCACGTATCATAGCCTCCCACACGTCCAGCCCACCTACCAGCACCACGTATCATAGCCCCCCACACACGTCCAGCCCCATCTACCAGCACCACGTATCGTAGCCCCCCACACACGTCCAGCCCACCTGCACCAGCACCACGTGTCATAGCCCCCACACACGTCCAGCCCACCTACCAGCACCACGCATTATAGCCCCCCACACACACACGTCCAGCCCACCTGCACCAGCACCACACGTATCATAGCCCCCACCACACGTCCAGCCCACCTACCAGCACCACGTATGATAGCCCCCCCACACGTCCAGCCCACCTACCAGCACACCACGTAATATAGCCCCCCACACGTCCAGCCCACCTACCAGCACACAACGTTATAGCTCCCCACACACACGTCCAGCCCACCGACCATGCATCATAGCCTCCCCACGTCCAGCCCACCACCAGCACCACGCACAGCCCCCCACACACGTCCAGCCCACCTACCAGCACCATGCATCATAGCTCCCCCACACACGTCCCAGCCCACCTACCAGCACCACGTATCATAGCCCCACACACGTCCAGCCCACCTACCAGGCCCCACGTGTATCATAGCCCCTCCCCAACACCCGCCGGGCTCCACCTACCAGCACCACGTATCATAGCCCCCACACGTCGATCCCACCTACCAGCACCACGTGTCATAGCACCCCACACATGTCCAGCCCACCTACTAGGCACCACGTATCATAGCCCCCACACACGTCCAGCCCACCTACCAGCACCCCACGTACCGCTAGCCTCCCTACACACGTCCAGTCCACCTACCAGCACCACGTATCATAGCCTCTTACACACGTCCAGCCCACCTACCAGCACCACGTATCATAGCCCCCACACACGTCTCAGCCCACCTACCATCTCCACGCATCATAGCCCCCACACACGTCCAGCCCACCCACCAGCACCACGTAATCATAGCCCCCCACACACGTCCAGTCCACCTACCAGCACCACGTATCATAACCCCCACACACGTCCAGCCCACTTACCAGCTCCACGTATCATAGCTCCCCACACACGCAGCCCACCTACTAGCACCACGTATCATAGCCCCCACACACGTCCAGCCCACCTACCAGCACCACGTAATCATGCCCCCACACGCCAGCCCACCTACCAGCACACCACGTATCATAGCCCCTACACACGTCCAGTCCACCTACCAGCACCATCATAGCCCCCCACACACGCCCAGTCCACCTACCAGCACCACGTATCATAGCCCCTACACGTCTAGCCCACTCCACCAAAGTACCACGTAATCATAGCCCCACACACGTCCAGTCCACCTACCAGCACCACGTATCATAGCCCCCCACACACGTCCAGCCCACCTACCAGCACACCACGTATCATAGTCCCCCAACACACGTCCAGCCCACCTACCAGCACCACGTATCATAGCCCCCACACACGTCAAGCCCACCTACCAGACCCACGTATCATAGACCCCCACACGTCCAGCCCAATCACCAGCACCACGCATCATAGCCCCCCACACACGTCCAAGCCCCACCTACCAGCACCACGTGCATCATAGCCCCTACACACGTCCAGCCCACCTACCAGCACCACGTATCATAGCCCCCACACACGTCTCAGCCCACCTACCAGCACAATGCATCATAGCCCCCACCACACGTCCAGCCCCACCTACCTACCACCACCATAGCCCCTCACACGTCCAGCCCACCCACCAGCACCACGCATCATCGCCCCCGCCACACGTCCAGCCCACCTACCAGCACCACGTATCATAGCCCCCACACACGTCCCGCCCACCCACCAGCACCACGCGTCATAGCCCCCAATAATGTTCATTCCAATCTACCAGCACCACGTATCCTGTAGCCCCCACACACGCGTCCAGCCTTATCTACCCGCACAACGTGTCATAGCCCCCACACATGTCCAGCCCACCCACCAGCACCACGCATCATAGCCCCCACCACACGTCCAGCCCACTCTTACCAGCACACCACGAATCAGCCCCACACGTGTTCAGCCCACCTACCAGCACACCACGTACCATAGCCCCCTACACACGTCCAGCCCACCTACCAGCACCACGTGTATCATAGCGCCCTCCCCACACACGTCCAGCCCACCTACCAGCACCCACGCATCATAGCCCCCACACGTCCAGCCCACCTACCAGCACCACGTAATATAGCCCCCACACGTCCAGCCCACCTACCAGCACCACGTATCAAAGCCCCCCACACGTCCAGCCCCACCTACCAGCACCACGTAATATAGCCCCCACACGTCCAGCCAACCTACCAGCACCACGTATCATAGCTCCCCTGCAATACCAGCCTCACCTACCAGCACCGGGCATCATAGCTCCACCAGACGTCCAGCCCCACCTGTACCAGCACCACGTGCATCATAGCCCCCACACACGTCCAGCCCACCTACCAGCACCACGCATCATAGCCCCCACACACGTCCAGCCCACCTACCAGCACCACGCATCATAGCCCCCAATACACGTCCAGCAGCCCCACCTTCCAGCACCACGCATCATAGCCCTTGCACCACACGTCCAGCCCACCTTACCAGCACCACGATCATAGCCACCCCCACACGTCCAGCCCACCTGCACCAGCACCCACATCATAGCCCCCACCACACGTCCAGCCCACCTACCAGCACCACGAATCATAGCCCCCCACACACGTCCAGCTCACCTACCAGCACCACGCGTCATAGCCCCCACACGTTCAGCCCACCTACCAGCACCACGAATCATAGCCCCCCACACGCCCAGCCCACCTACCAGCAGCACCACGTATCATAGCCCCTACACACGTCCAGCCCACCTACCAGCACCACGTATCATAGCCCCCACACACGTCCAGCCCACCTACCAGCACCAGCCGTATCATAAATCCCCACCACACGTCAAGCTCACGTACCAGCACCACGCATCATAGCCCCCCACACGTCCAGCCCACCTACCAGCACCACGTATCATAGCTCCCCACACGTTCAGCCCACCTACCAGCACACTACGTATCATAGTTCCCCACACACGTCCAGCCCACCTGCAATTGTGCTGGCCACAACGTGTCATAGCCCCCCACACACATCCACAGCCCACCTACCAGCACCACGAATCATAGCCCCCACACGTCCAGCCCACCCACCAGCACCACGTAATATAGCCCCCACACGTCCAGCCCACCTACCAGCACCACGTAATCAAAGCCCCCCACACACGTTCAGCCCACCTACCAGCACCACGTATCATAGCCCCCCCACACGTCCAGCCCACCTACCAGCACCACGATCATTTCCACACACGTCCAGCCCACCTACCAGGACCACGTATCATAGCCCCTCCCCAACACACCCCAAGCCCACCTACCAGCACCACGATCATAGCCTCCCACACACGTCCAGCCCACCTACCAGCACCACGTGTCATAGCACCCCCACACACGTCCAGCCCACCTACTAGCACACCCACGTATCATAGCCCCCCACACACGTCCAACTCCACCTACCAGCACCACGTATCATAGCCCTCCCCAACACACACGTCAAGCCCACCTACCAGCACCACGTATCATAGCCCCCTACACACGTCCAGTCCACCTGTACCAGCACCACGCATCATAGCCCCACACACGTCCAGTCCACCTACCAGCACCACGTATCATAGCCCCCTACACACGTCCAGCCACCGCACCAGCCCGTCGCATCATAGCCCCCCACACACGTCCAGCCCACCCACCAGCACCACTTATTTCGCGGGTAGCCCCCCACACACGTCCAGCCCACCTACCAGTACCACGCATCATACCCCCTACACACGTCCAGTCCACCTCCACCAGCACCACTTTATCAAAGCCCTCCCACACACGTCCAGCCCACCTACCAGCACCACGTAATGTAGCCCCCACACACGTCCTGCTCCACCTACCAGCACCACGTGCATCATAGCCCCCACACACGTCCAGCCCACCTACCGTAGCACCACGTATCATAGCCCCACCACACACGTCCAGCCCACCTACCAGCAACACCATGTAATCATAGCCCCCACCACACGTCCAGCCCACCTAACAGCACCACGTACCGCAGCCCCACACACACGTCCAGCTCCACCTACCACAGCACCACGTACTGCAGTCTTCCCCACAATAATGTCCAGCCTACCTACCAGCACCACGTATCATAGCCCCCACACGCGTCCAGCCCACCTACCAGCACCACGTATCATATGCCCCCACACACGTCCAGCCCACCTACCAGCACCACGTGTCATAGCCCCCACACGTCCAGCCCACCCACAGCACCACGTATCATAGCCCCCACACATGTCCAGCCCACCTACCACAGCACCACGTATCATAGCCCCCACCACACGTCCAGCCCACCTACCAGCACCACGCATCATAGCTCCCACACACGCCCCAAAGCTCTACCTACCAGCACCACGCGTCATAGCTCCCCACAATTGCTCAGCCCACCTACCAGCACCACGTAATCATAGCCCCCACACACGTCCAGCCCACCTACCAGCACCACGTATCATAGCCCCCACACACGTTCAGCCCACCTACCAGCACAACGTGTCATAGCCCCACACACGTCCAGCCCACCTACCAGCACCACGTATCATAGCCCCCACACGTCTA
This sequence comes from Homarus americanus, assembly GCF_018991925.1. Lineage (NCBI taxonomy): Eukaryota > Metazoa > Arthropoda > Malacostraca > Decapoda > Nephropidae > Homarus > Homarus americanus. Next base: position 6,268 of record NW_024724035.1, on the reverse strand, counting down.
GCCCACCTACCAGCACCACGTATCAAAGCCCCCACACACGTCCAGCCCACCTACCAGCACCACGATCATAGCCCTCCCCAACACACGTCAAGCCTCCACCTACCAGCACCACGTATCATAGCCCTCCCCAACACACGTCCAGCCCACCTACCACAATTACGTAATATAGCCCTCCCCAACACACGCCGTGCTCCACCTAACAGCACCACGTATCATAGCCCCTCCCCAACACACGTCAAGCTCCACCTTACCAGCACTACATCATAAGTAGCCCTCCCCAACACACACGTCAAGCCCACCTACCAGCACCACGTATCATAGCCCTCCCTCCCCCAACACACGTCAAGCCTCCCACCTACCTCTGTGCACCCACGCCGCATCATAGCCCTTCTTTCCCCACACACGTCCAGCCCACCTACCAGCACCACGTAATCATAGCCCCCACACACGTCCAGCCTCCACCTACCAGCACCATGCATCAAAGCCCTCCCCACACACGTTCAGCTCCACCTACCAGCACCACGTATCATAGCCCCCACTGCTGCCATGTCCAGCCCACCTACCAGCACCGCATCATAGCCCGCCCACACACGTCCAGCCCACTTACCAGCACCACGTATCATAGCCCCCACACACGTCCAGCCCACTCCTACCAGCACCACGTATCAAGCCCGCCCACACACGTCCAGCTCCACTTACCAGCACCACGCATCATAGCCCCCCACACACGTCCAGCCCACCCACCAGCAACACGCATCATAGCCCGCCCACACGTCCAGCCCACTTACCAGCACCACGCATCATAGCCCCTCACACACGTCCAGCCAACCCACCAGCACCACGTATCATAGCTCCCACACACGTCCAGCCCACCTACCAGCACCACGTATCGCTAGCCCCCTACATATCCACTCTCTACCAGCAATTCACGCATCATAGCTCCCCACACACGTCCAGCCCACCACCAGACCCACGCAGCCTGCAGCCCCCACACGTCCAGCCTCCACCCACCAGCACCACCGCATCATAGCCCCACTCACGTCCAGCCCACCTACCAGCACCACGTACTGCAGCCCCCACACACGTCCAGCCCATCTACCAGCACCACGTGCATCATAGCCCCCACACACGTCCAGCTCCACCTATCCAGCACCACGTGTCATAGCCCCCACACGTCCAGCCACCTACCAGCACCCACGGTCATAGCCCCCACACACGTCCAGCCCACCTACCAGCAAATACCACGCATCATAGCCCCCACCACACGTCCAGCCCACCTACCACCAGCACCACGTATCATAGCCCCCACACACGGCCAGCCCACCTACTCGTGCACCACGTATCATAGCTCCTCCCACACACGTCCAGCTCCACCACCTACCAGGACCACGTATCATAGCCCCACTTCGGAATGGCACGCCAAGCCCACCTACCAAAGTAATTCAATGTATCATAAAGCCTCACACACGTCGAGCCCACCCACCAGCACACGTGTCATAGCACCCCCACACACGTCCAGCCCACCTACTAGCACCACGTATCATAGCCCCCCACACACGTCCAGCCCACCTACCAGCACCACGTATCATAGCCTCCCTACACACGTACAGTCCACCTACCAGTACCACACGTATCATAACCCCCCACACACGTCCAGCCCACCTACCAGCAGCACCACGTATCATAGCCCCCTACACACGTCCCAGCCCACCTACCAGCTCCACGTATCATGTCGCCCCCACAATGTCCAGCCCACCTACCAGCACCACGCATCATAGCCCCCTACACGTCCAGTCCACCTACCAGCACCACGTATCATAGCCCCACGTCCAGCCCACCTACCAGCTCCACGCATCATAGCCCCCACACACGTCCAGTATACCTACTTCAGCACCACGATCATAGCCCCCACACACGTCCAGCCCACCTACCAGCACCACGTGTATCATAGCCTCCCACACACGCCCAGTCCACCTACCAGCACCACGCATCATAGCCCCTACACGTCCAGCCCACCCACCAGCTCCACGTATCATGCCCCCACACACGTCCAGCCCACCTACCAGCACCACGCATCATAAGTAGCCCCTACACACGTCCAGCCCACCTACCAGTACCATGCATCATAGCCCCCACACACGTCCAGTCCACCTACCAGCACCACGCATCATAGCCCCCCACACACGTCCAACCCACCTACCAGCACCACGTATCATAGTCCCCCACACGTCCAGCCTAATTTACCAGGCACCACGTGCCTAGCTCCCCCGCCACACGTCCAGCCTCCCACCTACCAGCACCACGTGACAAAGCCCCCACACACGTCCAGCCCATCTACCAGCACCACGTAACATAGCTCCCCACACACGTCCAGCTCCACCTACCAGCAGCACCACGTGCCAGTAGCGCCCCCCAAACAATGTGTCCAGCCCACCTACCAGCACCACGTGTCATAGCCTCTACACACGTCCAGCCTACCTACCAGCAGCAATTCACGCTGCATCAAAGCCCCCACACGTCTCCAGCCCATCTACCAGCACCACGTATCATAGCTCCCCACACACGTCCAGCCCACCTACCAGCACCACGTGTCATGTGTCATAGCCCCCCACACACGTCCAGCCCACCTACCAGCACCCACACGTATCATAGCCCCCACACACGTCCAGCCTACCTACTAGCATCACGTATCATAGCCCCACCACACGTCCAGCCCACCTACCAGCACCACGTATCATAGCCCCCACACGTCCAGCCCACCTACCAGCACCACGTATTTATAGCTCCCACACACGTCCAGCCCACCTACTCAGCACAACGTGTTATAGCCCCCTACACGTCCAGCCCACCGACCAGCACCACGTATCATAGCCTCCCACACGTCCAGCCTACCTACCAGCAACACCACGTATCAGCCCCCCACACACGTCCAGCCCATCTACCAGCACCACGCATCATAGCCCCCACACACGTCCAGCTCCACCTACCAGCACCACGTGTCATAGCCCCCCCACACACGTCCAGCTCCACCTACCAGCACAACGTGTTATAGCCCCACGTCCAGCCCACCGACCAGCACCACGTATCATAGCCCCCACACGTCCAGCCCACCCACCAGCACCACGTATCAGGCAGCCCCCACACACGTCCAGCCCATGTACCAGCACCACGTATCGTAGCCCCCCCACACACGTCCAGCCCACCTACCAGCACACCACGTCATAGCCCCCACACACGTCCCAGCCCACCTACCAGCACCCACGTATTATAGCCCCCCACACACGTCCAGCCCACCTACCAGCAACACCAATGCATCATAGCCCCCACCACACGTCCAGCCCACCCACCAGCACCACGTAATCATAGCCCCCCACACGTCCAGCCCACCCACCAGCACCATCCCATCATAGCCCCCACACACGTCCAGCCCACCTACCAGCACAACGTGTTATAGCCCCCACACACGTCCAGCCCACCGACCAGCACCACGTATCATAGCCTCCCACACGTCCAGCCCACCTACCAGCACCACGTATCAAAGCCCCCTACACACGTCCAGCCCACCCACCAGCACCACGTATCATAGCCCCTAGCCACTAATGTCCAGCCCACCTACCAGCACCACGTATCATAGCCCTCCCACACACACGTCCAGCCCACCTACAGGACCACGTATCATAGCCACCCTCCCCCAACACACACGTCAAGCCCACCCACCAGCACCACGTATCACAGCCCCCACACACGTCGATCCCACCTACCAGCACCACGTGCCAGTAGCACCCCACACACGTCCAGCCAATCTACTAGCACCACGTATCATAGCCCCCGCCACGTCCAGCCCAATCTACCAGCACCACGTATCATAGCCCCACCAGACGTCCAGCCCACCCACCAGCACCACGCATCATAGCCCCCACACACGTCCAGCCCACCTACCAGCACCACGCATCATAGCCCCCCCACACACACGTCCAGCCCACCTACCAGCACCACGTATCATAGCCCCCCACACACGTCCAGCCCACCTACCAGCACCACGTATCATAGGCCCCCCACCACACAGCCCACCTACCAGCACCACGTATCATAGCCACCCCACACGTCCAGCCCACCTACCAGCACCACGTGCATCATAGCCCCACCTAGCTTACCGTCTTAAGCCCACTCTACCAGCACACCACGAATCATAGCCCCCACACACGTCCAGCTCACCTACCAGCACCACGCGTCATAGCCCCCCACACGTTCAGCCCCACCTACCAGCACACCACGAATCATAGCCCCCACACGTCCAGTCCACCTACCAGCACCACGCACATAGCCCCCACACACGTCTAGCCCACCTACCAGTACCACGCAATGTATAGCCCCCCACACACGTCCAGTCCACCTACCAGCACCACGTATCATAGCCCCCACACACGTCCCAGCCCACCTACCAGCACCACGTATCATAGCCCCCCACACACGCCGCTTCCACCTACCAGACCCACGTATCATAGCCCCCCACACTTCCCAGCCTCCACCTACCAGCACCACGCATCATAGTCCCTCACCACGTCCAGCCCACCTGCACCAGCACCGCATCATAGCCCCCACACACGTCCAGCCCACTCCACCAGTACCACGTGTATCATAGCTCCCCACACATCCAGCCCACCCACCAGCACCACTGCATCATAGCCCCCACCACACGTCCAAGCCCACCTACCACCACCACGCATCATAGCCCCTCACACGTCCAGCCTCACCTACCAGCACCACGTATCATAGCCCCCACACACACGTCCAGCCCACCTACCAGCACACCAGTAATCATAGCCCCCACACACGCGTCCCGCCCACCTACCAGCACACCACGCGTCATAGCCCCACACACGTTCATTCCACCTACCAGCACCACGTATCCTAGCCCCCACACACGTCCAGCCCATCTACCAGCACAACGTGTCATAGCCCCCACACATGTCCAGCCCACCTACCAGCACCACGTATCATAGCCCCCACCACACGTCCACAGCCCACTTACCAGCACCACGAATCATAGCCCCCACACGTTCAGCCCACCTACCAGCACCACGTAACCATAGCCCCCACACGTCCAGCCCACTCCACCAGCACCACGTATCATAGCCCCCCACACACGTCCAGCCCACCTACCAGCACCACGTGTATCAAGCAGCCCCCACACGTCCACAGCCCACCTACCAGCACCACGCAATATAGCCCCCCCACACGTCCAGCCCACCTACCAGCACCACGTATCAAAGCCCCCCACACACGTCCAGCCTCCACCTACCAGCACCACGTAATATAGCCCCCCACAATGTCCAAGCCAAACTCCACTGCACCACGTATCATAGCCCCGCACACGTCCCAAGCCCCCACCTACCAGCACCACGTGCATCAAGGGCCTCCCACCAGACGCCCCAGCCCACCTACCAAAGCACCAATGCATCATAGCCCCCACACACGTCCAGCCCACCTACCAGCACCACGTATCATAGCCCCACACACGTCCAGCCCACCTACCAGCACCACGTATCATAGCCCCCCACACACGTCCAGCCCACCTACCAGCACCACGTATCATAGCCCCCCTACCTCACAGTCCAGCCCACCTACCAGCACCACGTGTATCATAGCCACCCCACACGTCCAGCCCACCCACCAGCACCACGCATCATAGCCCCCACCACACGTCCAGCCCACCTACCAGCACCACGAATCATAGCCCCACACACGTCCAGCCTCCCACCTACCAGCACCACGCGTCATAGCCCCCCCACACGTTCAGCCCACCTGCTACCAGCACCACGAATCATAGCCCCCCCACACGTCCGGCCCACCTGTCTACCAGCACCACGTATCATAGCCCCACACACGTCCAGCCCACCTACCAGCACCACGTATCATAGCCCCCCCACACACGTCCAGCCCACCTACCAGCACCACGTATCATAGCCCCCACCACACGCGTCAAGCCTCACCTACCAGCACCACGTATCATAGCCTCCCACACACGTCCCCGCCCACCTACCAGCACCACGTATCATAGCCCCCACACGTTCAGCCCACCTACCAGCACCACGCATCATAGCCCCCTCCACACACGTCCAGCCCACCTACCAGCACAACGTGTCATAGCCCCCCCACACATCCAGCCCACCAGCACCACGAATCATAGCCCCACACGTCCAGCCTCCACCTGCATCAGCACCACGTAGTTGAGTAGCTCCCCACACGTCCAGCCCACCTACCAGCA